>NW_012104165.1:253770-257424 GCF_000951045.1 Mandrillus leucophaeus | reverse complement strand
TTTTTTGAGATGGAGTCTCACTGTTGCCCAGGCTGGGGTGCATTGGCGGGATCTTGGCTCACTGCAAACTCTGCCGCCCGGGTTCAAGTGATTCTCCTGCCTCAGCCTCCTAAGTAGCTGGGATTATAGGCGTCTACCACCACACCCGGCTAATTTTTGTATTTTTAGTAGAGATGGGGTTTCACCATCTTGGCCAGACTGGCCTTGAACTCCTGACCTCGTGATCCACCTGCCTCAGCCTCCCAAAGTGTTGGGATTACAGGTGTGAGCCACCGCGCCTGGCCTATGCTTTACTTTTCTAAAAAAGCACGTTAATCCTGCCATTAGAAAGGAAAAATTTCTTTATATTTTGTTCATTGGTGTTACCCCAGTGCTTAGTACAGTATGTGACACATAGTATGCATTTAATAAATACTTATTGTGAATGAATGAGTGATCAAATTCTTCTTTGTCTAACGAAAAGAGGACACATGCTTGAAGAGAGGTTGGGAGAGAGAAGCAAAGATTACCTTAGGTCTGGGACTTCAGATATGTTGTGTCATTAACACTGGAACAATCCATTTTCCTTTTCTGAAAGTTCATAGCAGGACCCACCTGTCTCCCTCCATCTCCTGTCCGGTGTGATTGGAGTTACCCACATTAGGTTTTAGCGTGTTAGCCAGGATAGTCTGTTCTATACTATATTCCAGCTCAAAGTATCTCTTAATTTATTAAGATCTATGGAAAGTCTAGATTATCTCAAACCCACTGAAGGGCAGTAATTCATTGATCTATATTCTATCAATTGGGGATGAATGTGAATCAATAAATCTTTCAGCGTCATCTTCTCTTTGAATCTATTATGTCTGTCTACTATCTGATTATCTTTAGTTTTTCCAGTTTCAATGTACCCTTTAAGAATCCATGTGGAGTACCTATCTAAATACTTGAATCCCTTTTGGGAAGAGCTTTTGTTTTTATTTATTTATTTGTTTTAACTGAAGGTCTCATAGATCTCCTCACAGATTACTTGATAGCCAATGGATTAACTGCCTTTACAAAAGGCAATTACATATGGCCTGAGCTTAAGAGTCAGCATTACATGTTAGAAAATATGGACACTTCTGAAGAATATAGATCACTTTTGTGATAGGCTGGAGGTGGAGCAGTGTTCATTAAATGACACCAATGACATGGCAAAGTAGTGGATTGCCAAGTCTGTTGCTCCATAGTTGACTTCTCATGATTCTTTCCACCACTTTAAATTTTAGCGTAGCTATTCTAGAATAAGTCTCCATGTATCTTTGTCTTGAAAACAAAAAATAACAGAAGAGAAGCATGAAATCAAAATTTACTGGTGACCTGTTGCTGTTAGACAGCTTTGAAAAATTCCTTATTCTCCTGAAGGGAAAGTAATTTTCCCATACTCCCATCAGTGAATTACTAATGACATAAAGAGAATTTTATCTACATTGAACTCAGCAATTTTCTCCTAGCTTTTGGATTATTCCTATGAACATTTAAATATGACATTTGACCCCAACCTTTTTTTTTTTTTTTTTTGAGGTGGAATTTTGCTCTTGTTATCCAGGCTGGAGTGCAGTGGCACAATCTCGGCTCACTGCAACCTCTGCCTCCCGGGTTCAAGTGATTCTCTGCCTTGGCCTCCTGAGTAGCTGGGATTACAGGCTTGTGCCACCATGCCCAGCTAATTTTTGTATTTTTAGTAGAGATGGAGTTTCATCACGTTGGCCAGGCTGTGGCTCACGCCTGTAATCCCAGTACTTTGGAAGGCCAAGACTGGCGGATTACCTGAGGTCAGGAGTTTGACCCCTATCGTAAAAAAAGCTTCTCTTGGCTCAACATTTTTCTCTAGTTAGTGCTCCATTTCTCAGATGACTTTATTTAAAAATTTCCTATATTCAGTTATTCAGATTTACTATCTGCAGTTTCTCTCTTCCCTTTCTTTTGGAAACCCACCACCTTTAGGTTTTTTGGTATCAGCACTTCATGGAAACTTCTGGTCAAAATCATGAATGACCTTTACATGTCTAAAATTAATGATCACTCCCAAGTCCTTATCTTTCTTGACTTCTCAGGGGCAATAGGCACATTATTCTTCTTAAAACATTTTATTTGATTTCCAAGACACTGCTCTCCTGATTTTCTGTCTTTCTCACTGGCTCTTCCTTGTCAACAGCCTTTGTTTCCCCTCTTCCCACAGGACTCCAAAAAAAAAAAAAAGACTATAAGTAAAAAATGCGTTTAGTACCCTCCCCCCCCAAAAAAAACATCACAAAGTTTAGAAAATTTAAGGCAAACCATGGTAAGTCAGTTACTGTATTAGAAATGAACAATTAGGGCCAGACGCCATGACTCACGCCTGTAATCCCGGCTGGATCATCTGAGGCCAGGAGTTTGAGATCAGCCTGGCCAACATGGCAAACTCTGTCCTACTAAAAATGCAAAAAAATTAGACAGGCATGGTGGCAGGCGCCTGTAATCCCAGCTACTCAGGAGGATGAGGCAGGAGAATCGCTTGAACCTCGGAGGCGGAGGTTGCAGTGAGCTGAGATTGCGCCATTGCACTCCAGCCTGGGCGACAGAGCGAGACTCCATCTCAAAAACAAACAAACAAACAAACAAAACACATATCTGATTGTTGTGGTTTGTTCAGAAAATATAAGGAGCTCTCAGAACTCAAAAACAAGAAAACCAAATAATAACGAATATTTAAGCACACACTTTGCAAAGATTATATATGGCCAACAGATAAACACATATACATTATGAAAATATACTTTAATATTTAGGGAAATGCAAATCAAAATCACAGTAAGATACTAATATATTTTTGCTAGAATGGCTACAAAATTAAAAGATAATTGAAAACAAGCATTGGTGAGAATGAGGGGGAACATAAACTCTAATATATATGGTTCCTGGGAATTTAAAACGGTATGAATTGTTGCCGGAAATTTAAGACGGTATGACTGCTTTGGAAAGCAAGTCAGCAGTTTCTCATGAAACTTGTAATACAAAAGTGAGAAACACTACATGAAGGTCCAATATCACTGTGAAGAAGGACAGGAGAGAATTCTAAAAACAGCAGAACTCAAACAACAATTGGTTGCAGTCATCAGATGCAAGGATATTCTCTCACTAAGTATATACAGCAGTCGGATTACACATATTTTTCTCTTATAAAACTATAACCACACTGAAGATCATTTCCTTTCATTTTCTTTTCAATATTGATTTAGGTTGACCAATTATCTCTTGCTCGAAGTAAATTTAAAAGTACATTATTTACTTATTGATGCTTTCCTATAATGTCTTAGCTGAACATTTCTAGTCTGAAAGACTATTTACATTCGACAATCTTGCTCGCATTTGGGATAATTTCTCCTACCTGAGTCTGATTTTTGTAAGGAATATTGAGAGCCTTAACCTTAGTGGAGTTGGGCTTCTCTGAGTCCTGCTCTCTGGCAACAAAAAGAAGCAGTGCATGTAGGATTCACTTTTGCCTGCCTCAGTGACAAAGAGAACCTAAAAGCAAAATATTTTACAATTTCCTTTCTTTTGGAACTGAATTGCCTGCAGAATTCAGGTCTCTTTAGGCAGAACATCCACTTAGGCTCTCCTCTTCCCACAATTCCTTTTTTTTTTTTTTTT
>NW_012104165.1:234898-253266 GCF_000951045.1 Mandrillus leucophaeus | reverse complement strand
TTTTTTTTTTTTTTTGAGACGGAGTTTCGCTCTTGTCACTCGGGCTGGAGTGCAATGGTGCGATCTCGGCTCACTGCAACCTTCACCTCCCGGGTTTAAGCGATTCTCCTGCCTCAGCCTCCTGAGTAGCTGGGATTACAGGCGCCCGCCACTACCCTCGGCTAATTTTTGTGTTATTAGTAGAGACAGGGTTTCGCTGTGTTGGCCAGGCTGGTCTTGAGCTCCTGACCTCAAGTGATCCGCTTGCCTCAGCCTCCCAAAGTGCTAGGATTACAGACATGTCAATGTACTTGGAATACATCCCACAGTGATAGAAATGTATTCAGGACTTGAATACACTGTGCTGTTAGGCTATAGGAATTGTGGGAAGAGGCGCCTCCTACTTAATACTGCTCAGGAAGCAATTTCTTTGAAGATTAAAAAAAAAAAATGTTGTGTTGGGCAGAATATTGTTTAATAACCCTCGTTATGTTTTGAAGCATTTACACTCAAAGTGAGAAGGTTGTCTTACTAGTTCTTTGTGTAAACATACCTAGCTTCCAACTTTGTGCCAGAAATCGCAAACGTCAAAACATGCACCAACACCTACCGGGAGTGGGGCTCGAACCCACGCGGACATACGTCCATTGGATCTTAAGTCCAACGCCTTAACCACTCGGCCATCCCGGTGATAAGCTGTACTTTCCTTGTCAATGTTTACTAGGCTAGAATTTGTAGTTTCTGGAAGACTATGAATAATTTTATATCCGTGAAAACTAGGACCATGTTTAAAAGAGTGTACAAAGTTAATAAATCTTTCTAATATTGCTTGGAAATAAGCAAATGAAAAGATATATTTCCAAAAGTATGCTTAATCACTAATTTGTGACAGGCACTATACTAGGTGTTAGGGGAAAGACGAACCATCCCTGATTCCTTGGACTTCCATTAAAATGAGGCATGTTGAGGGAAATCCACGCCTGTCAATGCTGGGATCAGAGCTGAATTCTAAAGATTCAGCAACCTCCGCCTCCCGGGTTCAGGCGATTGCTGGATGCAGGAAAGAACATGCCTGAGAAGAGAGTCTCCCATACATTGACATACAGAAGAGTTTTTAATTATTCTACTGTTGTGATTTTTTTAAACATGCACTATACAGTATAATCATCTGTGGATTTTGTAAAATATACTTATCAAGATAGTTTAAATGCCTACATATGACTGATAAAAAATAATAGAAGCATATGTAGAAAAATAGCATTATTATCTAGGGGACAGAAGAACATTAAACAAACGAACAAACAAAACTAAAAACACAAACAATAAGCCGAGCGTGGTGGCTCACGCCTGTAATTCCAGCACTTTGGGAGGCCGAGGCGGGCGGATCACCTGAGGTCAAGAGCTCGAGACCAGTCTGGTCAACATGGCGAAACCCCGTCTCTACTAAAAAATACAAAAATTAGCCGGGGGTGATGGCATGTGCCTATAACCCCAGCTACTCGGGAGGCTGAGGCAGGAGAATCAGGAGAATCGCTTGAACCTGGGAGGCGGAGGTTGCAGTGAGCCGAGATCGTGCCACTGCACTCCAGCCTGAGCAACAGAGCAAGACTCCGTCTCAAAACACACACACACACACACACAGACACACACACACACACACAACAGAGCAAGACTCCGTCTCAAAACACACACACACACACACACACACACACACAGACTCACACACACACACACACAGTAAAGCAAAACACTGATATAGTCTGCTGCACCCAAATCAAAGAAAGCCACAATGGAAAAGTAAATAGACAAATACAACCAAAGTAGAAGATACTTGAAATGTTTACAAATGAAAAT
The DNA here is from genome assembly GCF_000951045.1 of Mandrillus leucophaeus. Lineage (NCBI taxonomy): Eukaryota > Metazoa > Chordata > Mammalia > Primates > Cercopithecidae > Mandrillus > Mandrillus leucophaeus. The sequence goes on along the minus strand of NW_012104165.1, from coordinate 251,433 downwards.
AACTTAATCTACATGATATAGTAAGAAGCCATTAAAATCAGCAAGATCAAACAGCAGACTCAATAGAAAATGTGTAAAGAAGCTAGGCGCGGTGGCTCATGCCTGTAATCCTAGCACTTTGGGAGACCAAGGCTGGCGGATCACAAGGTCAGGAATTTGAAACCAGCCTGGCCAATATGGGGAAACCTCGTCTCTACTAAAAATACAGAAATTAGCAGGGCGTGGTGGCGGGAGCCTGTAGTCTCAGCTACTCGGGAGGCTGAGGCAGCAGAATTGCTTGAATCCAAGAGGCAGAGGTTGCAGTGAGCAGAGATCACACTACTGCACTCCAGTCTGGGTGACAGAGTGAGACTCTGTCTCAAAAAAAGAAAGAAAAAAAAAAGTGTAAAGAGTAGGGACAGGGTCCTCATCAAACCCATGATAAGAAGAACCCGAAAAGATTAACATTTTAAATACTTAATATTATTATTAATTTATAAAATGCAAGATAAAATAAGTTATTACTCAACCTACGTTAGACTGGAAGAATTAGAAAGCTTAATGTGTCCATTATTGCAGAAATGGGGATGCGGAAGCCCTCATATCCTGCTGATGGACGTTTATATTAATGCAGCCATTTTGGAAAGCAGTCTAATACTTTTTACTCAAGTTAAGATTGTCTCACCCAATGACCTAGGTATTCGGCTCCTAGGTATATATTCCCCCTCATGTCACAAAGATACAGATTATATCATATATGGATGTTAATTGTCTCACTATTTTTCCTCTTCCAGAATCAGATTCAGCCTTGAAGCCAACATTGAACAGTAGATAGGTGAAGTGTGGTAAACACATAATATTAAATATTATGCAACTATGAGATGTGCTGGAGTATATGTACATGTACCAACCTTTCTTTTTTTTTTTTTTTAGATGGAGTCTTGCTCTGTTGCTCAGGCTGGAATGCAAAGGTGTGATCTTGGCTCACTGCAACCTCCACCTCCCTGGTTCAAGCAATTCCCCTGCCTCAGCCTCCTGAGTAGCTGGGATTACAGGCACACGCCACCATGCCCACATAATTTAGAAATGAGGTTTCACCATGTTGGCCAGGCTGGTCTCGAACTCCTGACCTTGTGATCTGCCTGCCTTGGCCTCCCAAAGTGCTGGGATTACAGGCGTGAGCCATAGCGCGTGGCCACATGTACCAATCTTAAAAAAGTAATTTTTTTAAAAAAGATACTTAACACCAAAAGATTTTCCCTTATATTAACACTAATCATTCTGCTCTCTGGCATTCAAAATCTTGCTACTTGCTACTGCTCTTCGTTTTCTCATCTTTTCGTCCCTGTGTATTTATGTCTTTAAACACCCTTAATGCTTTGTATAAATGTAGTTTGGAATAAAGAGAAAACAAAAGTTGTGCTTAATTTGCCATCATTATAACTAGGTCTATCTGTGACTTACTATGTTTTTTTATCACCATGGAATCCTAAGGATTGGTAAAATAGTGCATGGAGATAGAGAACCATCATTTTATTGGGGTCAAATACCAAAGAGTCTAGAAAATAAATATTTACATCAAATTTTCTTTCTCTCATTTCACCACTTCAATCTATTGAGGTTAAGTTGAAAGAACAAATATCGTATCCAGGGCAGAACTTCATTTGCAAGCTACTTGCTATTTTTTTGACCACTCTTCCTACGTTCTGACAAATGCTGGCTCAGTTACTACTATTGTGCCTTCCTTACCGCTCCAACTTTTCAGAATATAGAGCTAAAAGCCAGACACACATGAGCTCCCCTAGAAAGACACAAATGCCTTTCTATCCTGGGCATTTTCTATTCCTGGGGTTCTGGACTCAAGGCCTTCTCAGGCCATCTGAATCCCTGGCCTTCTCTTTGTTGGCTGAAGCTGGCATCTTTCTACATTTTCACAGATTCCACGATAGTCTCAGAAATCAGCTGTTAATTTTGTATTCTGAATGTCTGGCAATTGTAAGCACTTGGGCTTTGTAGAAAATGCTTTTAGAGGGCCCTTTATGGAGGCGGGAAAAAAATGAGGCAATGTTAGCCAGCCCCCAGAACCCTGTAGTCTGCTGGAACAGGCAACCAGATGGTAACAACTGTAAAACAATTCTTTGGTCTCTCTATTAAGAAATGTAAAAAGCAGGATAAAGGGATCAGTCCTTGGTTTATTCTGCATCTCCTGCAGAGCAAAACCATGATCTTCTGCATATAACACATAGTGATAATCACTACACTAACACAAAATGTCATAGCTGATGACAGGTACAAATGCTAGAAAAAAAAAATGGCTACAGTAAAATCCAGGGATAGTCTCACTACAAGATAAAGTAAAGAGAGTGTTTTAAGTGCTAAACAATTCTATATGCATCTCAACTGGCACAAGTCTGAAAGACCCATCAATTAGAATACACTGAGAAAAGGTAAGTTTAGATATCCAAAACGGAACTATTGATTGTTACTTGTTCTCATTTATTCATTCATTCATTCACAAAAGGAATGTTAATTAATTCTCTACTAAAAGTCCTAAGCCAGAGACTGTTAAGTAGCTGTGAATACAAAATATCCTTTTCATCATGAAATTTATGTTTTAATTCCTATCAAATAGCAGTGGATGATCAAATATGCTATCTTTTGATGAAAATTTTTACCATAATTAGCAGAACTCTTTATCACTTCTTTAGGATTTATAAAATCTGGCCTCCTAATTTTCACTATGCTAAAGATGAGATAATTATGGATGAGGAAGCTTATCCTCATGTTCATATATATATATATATAAAAAAAACAGCAAAAATACATAGTGTGAGAAGCATATATACATATGTGTAAATACATATATATTTATTACCAATTACCATGTTAATATATAGATATTTGCTCATTGGTAACTGGTTCTAATGAATACAGTTGTTCTGTCTTGATTTTAAACTTCCCCATACATACCCAAGCTATTTATTTCTTGTTATACGCCTTTTCATGAACACTGTCTCTGCCTTTCGTTTCAAACCTCAAGAAAGAGTCTCATTTAGGAGTAAGCGGGACTTTGAATGAATCTGACAGGCTGCTAGCATGAAGAAAAAAATACTCAAGGGCACTAATGTCCTGCCTAATTTTCAGTCATCGGGGAGATGAACATTAGAGCGTCTTATGAGAGCAGAGAGCATAAAACATACCACAAAAAATGAATTGAAATAAAATTTCCCAAGAGACTGCCTATTTCCCTGCCCTGTGCTGCTGACGGAATTGAAGCTTCGGGAGAAGCATTTGCTTGATTGCGAGTTGTCGGATTTTAAACTATGGATTCTAAGAATTAGAACGTATGGGGGAAAATATCCCTCTGCCAAAGATACACCCTGAAGGAACAGATAAATTTAAAGTTCATTATAACTAATTTGAAGGTGAAACACTATCACAGCAAGTAGGTTTCCGTGGTGTAGTGGTTATCACGTTCGCCTAACACGCGAAAGGTCCCCGGTTTGAAACCGGGCGGAAACAGCGTGCAGTTTTGTTCTTGAGACGGAGTCTCACCCTGTCGCCAGGCTGGAGTGCAATGGCGTGATCTCGGTACACTGCAACCTCCGACTCTCTCGTTCAAGCGATTCTCCTGCCTCAGCCTCACTCTATCGCCAGGCTGAAGTGCAATGGCGTGATCTCGGTATACTGCAACCTCCGACTCTCTCGTTCAAGCGATTCTCCTGCCTCAGCCTCCCGAGTAGCTGGGATTAGGGGTATGCGCCACGACGCCCAACTCATTTTTGTATTTTTAGTAGAGACGGAGTTTCACCATGTTGGCCAGGATGGTCTCAAACTCCTGACCTCGTGATCCACCCGCCTCGGCCTCCCAAAGTGCTGGGATTACAGGCGTGAGCCAGCGCCCTCGGCCTATAGTTGCTTTGTAAAATTCTGAATCTGTTTACTTATATGTGTGGGTCTGTGTATACACACACATTTTATACATATATTAACATGTATATATATTATATATATATTTTTTTGAGACGGAGTTTCACTCTTGTTGCCCAGCCTGGAGTGCAATGGCACGATCTCGGCTCACTACAACCTCCACCTCCCTGTTTCAAGCGATTCTCCTGCCTCAGCCTCGCTAGTAGCTGGGATTACAGGTATGAGCCACCATGCCCAGCTATTTTGTAGTTTTAGTAGAGGTGGGGTTTCTTCATGTTGGTCAGGCTGGTCTTGAACTCCCTACCTCAGGTGATCCGCCCGCCTTGGCCTCCCAAAGTGCTGGGATTATGGCGTGAGCCACCGCGCCCTGTCAGTCAGAACTTTCAATTAAAATAATAGTAATATAACAAGAGCAGAGCTAAGACTGATTTTCTCACCCAGCCCTCTCACCCAGCCCTCAACAGATACTCGAGTTCACGTAGTACCTGTTCCATTAAAGATACTATGCCTTGGCCGGGCGTGGTGGCTCACGCACCTAATCCCAGCACTTGGGAGGCCTAGGCGGGTTAATCATCTCTAGTCAGATGTTCGAGACCAGCCCTGCCAACATGGTGAAATTCCATCTCTACTAAAAATATAAAAATTAGCTATGCTTGTTGGTGCTGAAGCAGCAGAATCACTTGAACCTGAGAGGTGGAGGTTGCAGTGAGTCGAGATCCCACTGCACTCCAGCCTGGGCGACTGAGGGAGACTCTGTCTCAAAAAAATAAATAAAAATAAAGATAAAAATAAAAAAGAGATACTGCACCCTGCTGGCGTTGGCCTTCTATAGGAAGAGATGCAGTACTCTTCTGTTGAGGGCAGAGAGAGTTAGTGCAGTAACTTAAGTTTTTAAAAGCTCTTTCGACAGTTCAGTGGAGAATATTTTGTAGAGAGAAAAGAATGGAATTAAGGAGATCTGTTAAGTTCCTTTCATCAGAGATGACTGTGACTTGAACAGTATGGTGGCAGTTGAGGTGGTGGGAAGTAGTCAGAGTCTGGTTATATTTTAAAGATAGAATCAAGAGGAATTTCAGAGAACATGGACGTGAAGAGTGGAATAATAGAATTGGTGATAACTCTGAAGGTTTTTTTTTTTTTTTTTTTTGGTCTGAAAAAATGAAAGGATGTACTTGCCATTAACTGAAAAAGAGAAGACTGGGTGCAGCAGGATTATTACGAGAAAAAAATGAGAGTCCTGTTTTAGACATGCTAACTGGTATAGCATAAAACATTTAAGTGTAATGCTGAGGAATCACTTGAATACACAAATCTGGAGTTTAATGGAGTGGTCTAGATTGCAGATTCAAATTTATGAGTGGTAGTCATATAAACTTTATGTATGCCATGAAAATAGATGAGTGAGTGTATATAGGAAAGAAGTCCAAGGACCAAGCCCTGAGGTATCCCATCATAAAGCTGGCTTTATGCCCAGGCTTGAGTGCAGTGGCGCGATCTTGGCTCACTGCAAGCTCCACCTCCCGGGTTCAAGCCATTCTCCTGTCTCAGCCTCACGAGTAGCTGGGACCACAGGCGCCCGAGACTACGCCCGGCTAATTCTTTTGTATTTTTAGTAGAGACGGGGTTTCACCGTGTTAGCCAGGATGGCCTCGATCTGCTGACCTCGTGATCACGCGCCTCGGCCTCCCAAAGTGCTGGGATTACAGGCGTGAGCCACCGCGCCTGTAACTTGAAATAGGTTCGTTGGAATGTAACTCCACCATAAGTGGAGGTACCTCTGTACATAGAAATACAATAGATTTTTATTTATTTACCTTTTATCTCACAGTCTTACTATAGTCTTTTATTATTCTATTTTAGTTATTTTGTTATTTTTAGGTTACATTTATTTATATTTATTTTGGGTTATATTTATTTTTTATTTTAGATTCTTTTGCATTTTCTCTATAGACAATCATGTTGCCTATGACTAGAAAGAGTTTTATTTATTCCTTTACAATCTAAACTGTGTGTTTTTATTTATTTGTCTTGTGTAATTACGTTAAATAGGACTTCTAGAACAATGTTGAATAAGAGTGGTAAGAGGCCGGGCGCGGTGGTTCCTGCCTGTAATGGCAGCACTTTGGAAGCCGAAAAGAGTGGATCACGAGGTCAGGAGATCGAGACCATCCTGGCTTAACACAGTGAAACCCCGTATCTACTAAAAATACAAAAAAATTAGCTGGGCGTTGTGGCGGGCGCCTGTGGTCCCAGCTACCCGAGGCAGGAGAATGGCGTGAACCGGGGAGGCGGAGTTTGCAGCGAGCCGAGATCATGCCACTGCACTCCAGCCTGGGCGACAGAGGGAGACTCCGTCTCAAAAGAAAAAAAAAAAAAAAAGAGTGGTAAGAGCAGATATTCTTGTCAGACATTTCCTATATTGAGAAGTCATTTAGTCTTTCACCATTAAGTATGATATTACTTTTTTTTTTGCAGATGCTTTTTATCAAGTTGAAGAAGCTCCTCTCTATTCCCAGTTTACTGAATTTTTTAAAAAATCATAAATAGTTGTTGAATGTTTTCCTACGTCTGTTGAGATGATCGTGTGGTTGAACCTTCTGGCCACCAGAATCATGAGCCAAATAAGCCTCTTTTCTTTATAAATTACACAGGCTTAGGTATTCTGTTATAGCAACCCAAAACAGACTGAGACAGGCAGACTCCGTGATCAGGGTCTCTGAGGTTGGACTTTCTTAGTCATTCTGCCTGCTCCCAGAAGTTGACATTCTCTAATATTCTATACCTAATACTCCTTTAAAGTAGAAATTTTCATTCTTTTTTACTTTCTTCAGCTCCTGTGAATTTTCTGCTCTCTGGATATAACCATGTTTGCTGCTATTCCCTAAGTGTTTAAGTTTGCTTTCTTTAGGGACAGGCTATTCTCTCTGTCAGCCCTGTTCCACTGAAAGGGGCTTTCTCTGATCCCTAGCCCTGCTCCATCATTTCTTATGAGCACGGGTTCTACATCTGTAGACTCAACCAACCAAGGATCAAAAATATTTGAAAAAAATAAAAACAACAATGCAACAGTAAAAAAACAAACAAAAAGTATAGCAACTATTTACATAGAATTTACATTATACTTGGTATTATAAATAATCTAGAGATGATTTAAAGTATACAGGAAGATGTGCATAGGTTATTTTATATAAGGGGCTTGAGCATCAGTGGATTTTGATATTCTTGGGGGTCCTGGAACCAATTCTCCTGGAACATGGAGGGCAGTAGTTCTTTGAGAATTGTGAAGAGAAGCCTGCAAAAGTGTGAAAACTCTTCTTGAGTACTTGATCCTAGGGGTTCTAGAATTTCCTTCTCAGACATAGACACTTAGACTAAATTTAGCAAGTCATAAAATACTGAATTTTTGCTGAATTTTTCTTAACCTCTTGCATGGAGGCCTCATCATCATCCTATTGCTATAAATGAGCCAGTATTCATTTCCCATTTCTACTTGGGAGCACCTATTTTTCCATAGATTTCAGGCTATGTGGTTGCTCTGAGACCTCAACTCTTTCATGGGTTCAAGGAAAATTATGCTTTTTTAGACTATTCGGACTTTTTCTTTCTTTTTTCTTTTCTTTTTCTTTCTTTCTTTCTTTCTTTTTTTTTTTTGAAATGGAGTTTCACTCTTATTGCCCAAGCTGGAGTGCAATGGCTCGATCTTGGCTCATTGCAACTTCCACCTCCCGAGTTCAAGCAATTCTCCTGCCTCAGCCTCCTGACTAGCTGGGATTACAGGGGTGCGCCACCATGCCTGGCTAGTTTTTTTGTATTTTTAGTAGAGACAGGGTTTCACCATGTTAGCCAAGCTGGTCTCAAACTCTTGACCTCAGGTGATAGGTGATCCGCCCACTTCAGCCTCCCAAAGTGCTGGATTACAGGCGTGAGCCACCATGCCTGGCCTATCTGGACTTTTTCATTGTTAGATTAGGAGCAATATTCTTTCCAACTTTCTACATTCTAGGTAGAGGCTGGAGTCCCTTTGGGATTTTAATCTGAGCATAAAGGATAGCATTCTCTTCATTGTCTACTGTATTATTTTGCTAATCCTCTGAATATCAAGCATTATGAAGAATCATAGTAAGTTAGAAATAGACTTGTTTACAATAATGGCATATTGAAGACAGGCATCTGATATTTTTCTAGCCAAAAATTCAGAGACAGAGAGAGAAGAAAGAGAAGAAGGAAGAAAAGAAAGAAAGAAAAAAAGGAGAGAGAGCCGTTCATAAGTACAGAAGGACAATAATGGGAAAGGAGAAAGCAGTAGCAAAATTCTGAAAACTAAATAGCAGAAGGTTAGTGTGATACACAAGGAAAGTTTCACTTTAAGCCAGAATTGGGAAAAGCCAAAGAAGAATATAACTTACCTTGTGAAAGCCAACCCCCAAAATTTCAGGAATTGGTGGTGTTTGTGTACATGTAGTGAACAGGAGATTGAAAATAGATCTCGTTTAATTTAATGAGGAAATTTAGAGTTATATAACCCCTTGCTCAGTTTCAGAATATGAAGGAAATTTATAGCAGAATATTTAGAAGACGATTCTATTAAGTGAGTAACATGGACACTCACTAGCCTGGAGGAGACTAACAAATTTGAAAGGTGTACAACATCCTACAAAGTAATGGAACTTTACCTTATTTTTTCTCCAATTCATTTTTAGGACTATGATCTCCCAGTTGACTAGAAGTTGATTTCTGGAAATCTGCTCAACCCTCTTACTGATCCTTACTGATTCCCTGACAGTGGAGGTTTCTCCCAACCACAGTGTTCCAGCCATGTAAATCAAAAGTTATTTTTCCTTTTAAGAACCACACTCAAGTGCTCTGAGCTTCTGATCAGGCCGGAGTTAGCAGGTGTGAAGGTGGACAGTGATACTACCAAATGAGGATAAAGATCTCAGTTCCACACTTGGCCTTCTCTGAAACCACCTCAGCTGCTGGTCAAAGGTGAGAGTTTGGGCTCCTGACTGGGCCTTTCAGGTGGGGAATGAGGGAGTAGGGGTATTGGAGTTCAGCGTTTTCTGTAGTGTTCTGTTGGAATAGAGAATTATTGTCTACAAGTTTTCTGTCTTGCTAGGCTGCTCTTTTCCTTGTCATTTGGTTAGAGAAAGCTGGCTTTCTTGTGGCTTTTTTGTCTGTATTAACGGGTTGTTGGCTTCTCCGCACTCAGTCCAGGATACATGAAATTAAAAAAAAAAAAATTAGAAAATTTACCACCGTCTCTTTCCTCTGGTTGAAAGATCTCCCGCCAGTTTGCCTTCTTTCCATTTTTCGAAGTCTTCCTATGTTTGTTTTATACATGATGTCCAGGGTTTTTAACTGTGTTTGGTGGGAATGATAGGAACAATATGACTACATTGTCTTCTCAATCAGCATTTTATTTTATTTTAATTTTTTTGAGACAGAGTCTCACTCTATCGCCCAGGCTGGAGTGCAGTGGCAGGATCTCAGCTCACTGCAACCTCCGTCTCCCAGTGTTCAAGCAATTCTCCTGCCTCAGCTTCCTGAGTAGCTGGGATTACAGGCACGTGCCACCACAACCGGCTAATTTTTTTTTTTTTTTTTTTTTTTTGGTATTTTTAGTAGGGGCAGGATTTCTCCATGTTGGCCAGGCTGGTCTCAAACTCCTGGCCTCAAGTGATATCCCCACTTTGGCCTCCCAAGTGTTGGGATTGCAGGCGTGAGCCACCACACCCAGCCTCAATCAGCATTTTAGTCTCCTATTCTTAAATATATGTATCAAAGATTAATTTGTGTCCTCCCCTCTCTACCAAATTCATATGTTGAAGTCCTAATACCTACTAATTGAGAATGTGACTATCTTTGGAGATAGGGCCTTTGAATGAGGTATTTAGAATTGGCCATAATCCAGTATGACATGTCTTTGCAAGAAAAGATTAGGACACAGACACACCCAGAAGGAAGACGATGTTAGGACATGGAGGAGATGGCTATCTGCAAACCAGGGAGAGAAGCATAAAACAAACAAACGAACAAACAAACAAATCTTGTTGACACCATAATCTCTGACCTCTAGCCTCCAGAAATGTAAGAAAATAAATGTCTGTTGTTTAAATCACATGATCTGTGGTACTTTGTTATGGCAGTGATAACAAACTAATACAATGTGTATAGTGCAAGGATCACCAAAGATATATATAGAGAGAGGTGAGGGAGAGAGAGAGATGGAGGGAGGGAGGAAGAATACAAAAAGGGATTTTTAAAATACAATTTAAGGACACAGACTGCAGCAAAAACTTTACACCATATATCATATTATATCATATCTCACTAATATCTTCAGAAGGGAGAGAAACAATACTGTATCCAATAACAAGGTCTAGGATCCAATGAAGAAAAACTTTCATAAAACCAAAAAAAAAGCATGGGCGCAGTGGCTTACACCTGTAATCCCAGCACTTTGGGAGGCTGAGGCAGGCGGATCACCTGAGGTCAGGAGTTTGAGACCAGCCTGATCAACATGGAGAAACCCCGTCTCTACTAAAAATACAAAATTAGCCCAGCATGGTGGCACATGCCTGTAATCCCAGCTACTCAGGAGGCCGAGGCAGGAGAATCGCTTGAATCCGGGAGGCAGAGGTTGCAGTGGGCTGAGATCGTGCCATTGCACTCCAGCCTGGGCAACAAGAGCGAAACTCTGTCTCAGAAAAAAAACCCCAAAAAAAACAAAAAAACAAAAACCCAAAAAAGAGGTTTTGGAAATCAAAATTATGTTAATAGGAAATAATTTAAATATGAAGTAAATGTATTTGATGATAGAGTATCCAAAAACTGCATGTGGTGTTTCCGGTTCAGTCAGATTGGCAACTTTAAAGGACATATATGTGGCTTAGCCCAAAAAAAAGAGAACTAGAGGAGGAGAGGATAAACCAATCATCCAGAAATACCTAAAGTGCATTGAAAAGAGGCTGGGTGCAGTGGCTCATGCCTGTAATCCCAGCACTTTGGGAGGCTGGGGCGGGCAGATCATTTGAGGTCAGGAGTTCTACACCAGCCTGGCCAACAAAGTGAAACCCCATCTCTACTAAAAATACAAAAATTAGCCAGGCCTGGTGGCGGGCACCTGTAATCGCAGCTACTTGGGAGGCTGAGGCAGGAGAATTGCTTGAACCCAGGATGTGGAGGTTGCAGTGAGCCGAGACTGCGCCATTGCACTTCAGCCTGGAAGACAAGCAAAACTCTGTCTCAAAACAAACCAACAAACAACAACAACAACAAAGACACAAAAGAACAAGTGGGGTGCAATGACTCACCCCTGTAATCCCAGCACTTTGGGAGGCTGAGGCAGGTCGATCACCTGAGGTCAGGAGTTCAAGACCAGCCTGGCTAACGTATAGTGAAATCCCGTCTCTACTAAAAAAAATACAAAAATTAGCTGGCCGTGGTGGCAGGTGCCTGTAATCCCAGCCACTTGGGAAGCTGAGGCAGGAGAATCACTTGAATCAGAAAGACGGAGATTGCAGTGAGGCGAGATCCTGCCACTGCACTCCAGCCTGGGGGACAGAGCGAGACTCCGTCTCTCAAAAACAAACAAACAAAAACCAAAAAAACCAAAAAGAACAGAAGAAAAAGACAAGAGCACATAATATATGGATCACTCACTATTTAAATGTGCATAATTGATGGTATCTAGTTAGCAGTTTTCAGGTGTTATGAGTTGGAAGATACTGTTTGGGGGCACTGCTCTGGGACCCTACTCATTATGGAGCCATCTGTGCCAATGATTGCTTTTATTACGTCTCAACCTGCAATTCATCCTTTTAGACTGCTTTTTGAAATGGGATCTGGGCCCTTTAATTTTTTTTTTTTCTTGTGCCAGCTGGCACTGAATTTTGTCAGTTGTGGATGCTGGAGAGACTTTGTAGGAGGAAGAGAGTTTTGCTTTCTGGTTCCAGCAGCTCCTGCGGACTTCTCAACTTCTGCAGTGTCCAGCTCTATTCTATTGACTTCCATTAAAGTGGAGAAAAGAAAGTGGAGGCGGGTGCGGTGGCTCACGCCTGTAATCCTAGCACTTTGGGAGACCGAGGTAGGTGGATCAGCCGAGGACAGGAGTTCCAGACTAGCCTGACTAACATGGCAAAACCCCATCTCTACTAAAAACAGAAAAAAAAAAAAAATTAACTGAGTATGGTGGCGGGCGCCTGTAATCCCAGCTACTTGGGAGGCTGAGACAGGAGAATCGCTTGAACCCGGGAGGTAGAGGTCGGGTGAGCCAAGATTGTGCCATTGCACTCCAGGCTGGGCAACAAGAGTGAAACTCCGTCTCAAAAAAAAAAAAAAAATTGTGGAGATCATACAAAATTGAAAATGTTGATTTCCAGTAACTATTGGAGTTCTTATTGCATGTTCTCAAATGGTAAAGTCATAAATAAAAGACAAAATATTCAATGATTGCAAAAGAAATCATTGATAATCTTATTGTATTATTGTATAGACAAGGATATTGTCATCAGATGAAAACACTAATTTTTTGTTGTTGTTTTTTTTTTTTTTTTTTTTTGAGACGGAGTCTCACTGTGCTCCCAGGCTGGAGTGCAGTGGCTGCCATCTCAGCTCACTGCAACCTCTGCCTCCCAGGTTCAAGTGATTCTCCTGCCTCAGCCTCCCGAGTAGCTTGGGATTACAGGCGCCTGCCACCACGCCTGGCTAATTTTTGTATTTTTAGTAGAGACAGGGTTTCACCATTTTGGCCAGGCTAGTCACGAACTCCTGACCTCAAGTGATCCACCCGCCTCGGCCTCCCAAAGTGCTGGGGTTACAGGCATGAGCCACCGCACCAGACCTGAAAATTCTAAAGTTTTTTTTGTTCCCAATAAATAATTGACAGTGCTTTAGTCACACCATGTAGGAAGTGATTGTTCACATGGCTTCCATCATGTAGCATATTCCATCCAGTCTTTCCTCCTGTTTTCCTTGAAGACTTCTTGCCACCCTCAAAAACTAAATTGATGAACTAGACCTCAGGCTTTTTAGTCTTCCACACCATATAACAAATGAATAACACAGATGTCATCAATAATAAATTCCTTAAACTGTATTCTACAAAGATAGAGCTACACTTGTAAAATTTACAAAGCCTATAGAAAGCCCTACCAAACTGAAATCCAGTATCTTCAGTTTACTAAGCAAGCTCTTTAACTAGCCAACCCATATGGCTCTCTTGAATGAAAAAAGAAAAGCAGGAAAAGAAATTTAGTATGAGGAGTTTACCGTTTTTACACACTAGAAATTGGTGTAAGAGAGGCCAGGCTCAGTGGCTCACTTCTGTAATCCCAGCACTTTGGGAAGCTGAGGTGAGTGGATCACATGAGGCCAGGAGTTCGAGACCAGCCTTATCAACATGGTGAAACCCCATCTCTACTAAAAAACACAAAAATTAACCTGGCATGGTGGCAGGCACCTGTAATCCCAGCTACTCAGGAGGCTGAGGCAGGAGAACTTCTTGAACCTGGGAGGCGGAGGTTGCAGTGAGCTAAGATTTCACCATGGAGTGCCTAGGCAACAGAGCAAGACCCCGTCTCTCTCTCTCTCTCTCTCTCTCTCTCACACATACACACACACACACACACACACACACACACACACAAAGAAAAAAAAGAAATTGGTTTAAGAGAAGAAAATATGTATTTATTGATGAAAAACAAATGCAATACGACAGCATTATAGAGTCTGGAGTCTGCTCAAAGGGACTGTGCCCCTGGTAAATTGATAGCACTTTACTGATGTTACCACATCAATAACCACAAGAAGATGTGAGAATTAACATACAATATCATATAGTGGGTAATTTTATGTTTTCTAGTAATATAAGAAAGTAGAGTTAAGCAAGTGAAATTAATTTCAATTTTTTTTTTTTTTTTTTTTAAGAGAAGGGGTCTCGCTGTATTGCCTGCGATGGTCTCAAACTCCTAGGTTCAGGAAATCCCCCTTTCCACAGCCTCTGGAATAGCTGGGATTACAAGAGCATACCACTGCGCCCAGGTACTTCTAATATATTTTAACTCCTCATATTATCATTTAAACATGTTATCAAGAAAATATGAGATTTCTTTTTTCTTTCTGTTTTTGTGCTACGTTTTTGAAATATGCGTGAGCGGCTGTTGCAGACAGTGCTGCTCTAGAATACTCAGGGGAAAATAAAGTATTTTAACTTCAAATACAATCTCTGTAGTTTTTCAGCAGAGTGGGATGGGGGCCCAATGTGCTTAACATATCGAAGGTCAAAGGCTTCTTTTCCTTAGTATAATATTTTCAATGTTCATTCATGTTGTAGCCTGTATTAGAATTTCATTTCTTTTTATAGTCGAGTAATACTTTTTTTTTTTTTTTTTTTTTTGAGATGGAGTTTCACTCTCATCGCCCAGGCTGGAATGCAATGGGGCCATCTCAGCTCACTGCACCCTCCGCCTCCCAGGTTCAAATGATTCTCCTGCCTCAGTCTCCCGAGTAGCTGGGATTACAGGTGGCCACCACTACACCAGGCTAATTTTTGTATTGTTAGTAGAGACCAGGTTTCACCATGTTGGCCAGGTTGGTCTGGAACTCCTGACCTCAGGCGATCCACCTGCCTCAGCCTCCCAGAGTGCTGGTATTACAGGCGTGAGCCATCGCACCCGGTCGAATAATACTCTTTGAGGTTTTTTTTAGTTGTCTTTCCAGAGATCTCTTTCAGCCAACTTTTTTCTCAGTGTCAGTAAAAGACAGGAGATTAAGAGAATGCAATTTCAGAAGAGAACATTTTGTTTAAGGGGGAGACGTCTTTTTCAAAAAATTTATTTATTTGATTAGAGACGAGGGTCTCATTCTGTTGTCCAAGCTGGCCTTCAGTTCCCGGCCTTAAGCGATCCTTCCGCCTCAGCCTCCTGAGTAGCTGGGTATAGTTACAGGGTCACACCACCACGCCCAGGTTGGTATTGTCTTTCTATGATGAAGCCACCACAGAACAGAACAAAACAATGCGACGAAACTACAAGTTATTAAAAACGAAAACAAAAATAAAAATCTTGAAAGTAGAAGGGAATTACCTCGGTTGGTTAAAGCCCAGTGATATAAGACTGTGAGTCTCACCCCTGGTAGACGCTCAATTTTTCGCCTTCTACCGTGGAAGTTCTCTGTTGGTGTTAGTTTCACAAAGTGGACGATAAAAGAAAACGCACGAATACAGTGCTGGTTACAGTCTGCTCGGCATCACCCAGTTAAAAATTAATGGGCCTCATCAAAGAATCGACCTAGAATCACTGGAGGTAAGTCCCAGAAAACTGGGTATAATACTCCTTCTCAGGGATTCTCCAGCACGCTAAAGTTTGAGTAGCATTTTACCGAGCTCCGAATCCTTTGGACCGTCCCCCACACCCACCGCTTTTTTACCGGCTCACAGCCAAGAGCAAGTGGATCCAATGAGGTCTAGGCGCGTGGAGAGTTCGTTGAGTTCCCAGCACCCATCACATCGCACATTGTCCATCGTCGATACACTTCTGTAAGATAAATATTGAGAATACCACAAATTAAGGTGTCTTTTGCTTGTGCGTGTTCTCTTTCCTGCGACACCTTGATTTCCTTTGCAAGTTCCTCCACAATGCCCCAGGCGTCGGGGATCAAATTCAGAAACATCTGGAAAGGACAGCCATCTGTTTTATCAGACACCGCCCCAAGAATGTCTCTTCCTTACACCCTCTCCCTCTTGTTGCATGTTTAACGTTTGTCTGTGATCCTTTTCAAATCTGGTTTCTTAGTGTCAGTCTGTAGCAGGGAGGCTCGCACGCTCTTCTTGGTGCGATCATGGGGCGGGACGGGGAGATCGAGGTTGAATCGCGTTCGCAGGCATGGGACAGGGCATTACCAAGATCGCCGAACTGAGGGCCTAAGGGAGACACTGATATCTATTCTTCACAGCCGCGCCTTTCTTGATGCAATATTTCTCCAGGCGATGTCCCTTCTTTTTCGTCCAGGACCTATGCTCAGGGACAAAGTTGTGCAGGAAAGGGTCTGAAGAGTGGAAATCTGCCCAAGGCGGGGGAAAATCAATGAAGAAATTGTCTGGGTAAGCATAGGCACAGAATAAACAAACAAACAAACAAAAAGATACTTGATTTAAAATAGTAAAAAAAGTGGTCGGGCGCGGCGGCTCACGCCTGTAATCTCAGCACTCTGGGAGGCCGAGGCGGACGGATCACCTGAGGTCAGGAGTTCGAGACCAGTGTGGCCAAATGGCGAAACCCCATCTCTACTAAATATATCCCCCCAACCAAAAAAAAAAAAAAAAAAAATAGCCGGGCGTGGTGGCATGCTCCTGTAATCCCAGCTACCCAGGAGGCTGAGGCAGGAGAATCGCTGGAACTCGGGAGGCAGAGGCTTCAGTGAGTCGACATCGCGCTACTGCACTCCAGCCTGGGCAACAGGGCAACACTCCGTCTCAAACAAAACAAAACAAAACAAAACAAAACAAAACACAAAACAAAACAACAACAACAAAAACCAAAACAAAAGTAAAAAAAAAAAAAAGAAAAATGTCGGTCCGTCGCGGTAGTTTACGCCTGTAATCCCGGCACTTTGGGAGGCTGAGGCGG
>NW_012104165.1:228663-229953 GCF_000951045.1 Mandrillus leucophaeus | reverse complement strand
CTTCTTCTTCTTCTTCTTCTTTTTTTTTATAAGACGGAGACTCGTTCTCTCGCCCAGGCTGGGGTGCAGTGCCGCGCTCTTGGCTCACTGCAACCCCCGCCTCCCGGGTTCAAGCGATTCTCCTGCCTCAGTCTGTTGAGTAGTTGGGATTACAGGCGCGCGCGACCACTCCCGGTTAATTTTTGTATTTTTAGTAGAGATGGGGTTTCACCATATTGGCCAGGCTGGTCTCCAGCTCCAGACCTCGGGTGATCCGCCCGCCTCGGCCTCCCAAAGTGAGGGAATTACAAGCGTGAGCCACCGCCCCCTTGTGTCTATTGTACTTGTGAAAGCTTCATTAATTTATGCAGTCGGTTCATCTGCTCATTCATTAAATAATTTCATTTTTTAAAAACATACTTGTGTTGGATACCGATGCTTCGTGTGGAACAGTAGTCAGAGATGCAAATACTTTTAAATTTTGAGATAATGAAAAAGAAAATGGAATACTTTACTGAGTTATACATCGTATGTTTTCCATTTCATTCTCCAAAGAACCATAACAAAAGAAACACAACCAAAGAATCGTTACAGAGGAAATATTTTCATACTTTATGCAACAGAAAAGACATTAAGAAACATCTCCCAGGCCGAGTGCCGTGGCTTACACCTGTAATCCCAACACTTTGGGAGGCAGAGGCAGGTTGATCACTTGAGGTCAGGAGTTCGACACCAGCCTGGCCAACATGGTGAAACCCTGTCTCTACTAAAAACACAAAAAATTAACCTGGCGTGGTGGCGCGCGCCTGTGATCCCAGCTCCTCGAGAGGCTGAGGCAGGAGAATCGCTTGAACCGGGGAGGCGGAGATTGCAGTGAGCCGAGATCGTGCCACTGCACTCCAGCCTAAGTGACAGAAGGAGACTCCGTCTCTAAAAAAAAAAAAAAAAAAAAAACCGAAAAGAAAAGAAAAGAAAGAAGCAGGCACATCAATTTAAAAAATGTGAACGACAGTAACTCTATTACGTACATGATGTTCCAAAGCAGAAAATTTCTTTATAAATATAACTATCTGAAGGGAGTGAAACTTGTTTAAATTGACCACAAAGAAAATCGCACTTTGCCAGAATCCGCAGTCTTGTTCAATGTGTGCCTGGTTGTATTGCAAATCAACTATTTTCTTAGGGATCCTAATGGAGAACAGATAATCGATCGGCTTCTGTCGACGGGCCAGTGGCGCAATGGATAACGCGTCTGACTACGGATCAGAAGATTCTAGGTTCGACTCCTGGCTGGCTCGGAAACTGCTTTTC
>NW_012104165.1:223991-225759 GCF_000951045.1 Mandrillus leucophaeus | reverse complement strand
TTCCTTCCTTCCTTCCTTCCTTCCTTCCTTCCTTCCTTTCTTCCTTCCTTTTTTTTGGTTTTGTTTTGGCGGGTTTCGCTCTTGGGGGTCGAGCTGGAGTGCAGGGGTGCCATCTCGGCTCCCTGCAACCTCCGCCTCCCAGGTTCAAGCGATTCTCCCGCCTCAGCCTCCCAAGTAGCTGGAATTACCGGCGCCCACTACCAAGCTCGGCTAATTTTTGTATTTTTAATAGAGACGGGGTTTCACCATGTTGGCCAGGTCGGTCTCAAACTCCTGACCTCAAGTGATCCGCCCGCCTCGGCCTCCCAGAGTGCTGGGATTATAGGCGTGAGCCACCGCGCCCCTCCTAAAAACACAAAAATTAGCCAGGGCTGGCGGCGGGCACCTGTAGTCCCAGCTATTCCGGAGGCTGAGACACAAGAATGACCTAAACCTGGAGGCGGACGTTGCAGTGAGCCGAGATGGCTCCACTGCACTCCAGCCTGGGCGACAAAGGGAGATCCAGACTCAAAAGAAAAGAAGAAAAGTCGGTCGGTCAATACTTTTTTTTAATTTGGATTTTAAAAATTAAGATATAATTAACATAACATAAAATCCAACTTTTAAAAGTGTACAATTCACTGCTATTTAGTGTATTCACAGACGTGTGCAACTATCACCATTATCTAATTTCAAACCATTCTCATCACCCCAAACAAACTTTATACACATTCCCCTTTCTCCAGCCCCTGGCAAATATTCACACTTTCTCTCTTTACATATTTGTCTATTCTGGAGATTTCCTATAAATGGAATCATACAATATGTAGCTTTTCATGTTTGGCTTCTTTTCCTTAGCATAATATGTTCAAGGTTCATTCACTTTGTAGCACGTATTGTAACTTTATTTTTTTTTTTATTTTATTTATTTTGAGACAGTGTCTTGCTCTACAGCCCAGGCTGGAGTGCAGTGGCCCCATCTCGGCTAACTACAACCTCCGCCTGCCGGGTTCCAGCGATTTTCCTGCCTCAACCTTACGAGTAGCTGGGATTGCAGATGGCTACTTTTAGTATTTTTAGTAGAGCCATGTTTAGTACAGCCGTGTTGGCCAGTCTGGTCTCGAACTCCTGACCTCAGGTGATCCGCCTGCTTCGGCCTCTCAAAGTGCTAGGATTACAGACGTGAGCCACCACGCCTGACCTAGAACTTTATTTCTTTTTGTCGTCGAATGTTTGAATTTTTTGAGTTGTCTTTCCAGGGATCTCTTTGAGCTAACCCATTTCTCAGTATCAGTTGGGGGAAAAAAAGGGAGAGATTTAAAAAAATGCAATTTCCAGGCTGGACGCGGTGGGTCAAGCCTGTAGACCCAGCGCTTTGAGAGGCCAAGGCGGGCGAATTGCCTGAGCGCGGGAGTTTGCGACCAGCCTGGGCAACACGGTGAAACCCCCGTCTCTACTAAAATACAAAAAATTAGCTGAGCCTGGTGGCGTCCGCCTGTAGTACCAGCTATTTGGGAGGCTGAGGCAGGATAATTGCTTGAACCCGGGAGGCAGAGGTTGCAGAGTGCCGAGATGCAGCCACTGCGCTCCAGCCTGGGCGACACAGCGATACTCCGTCTCAAAAAAAAAAAAAAGAAAAAGCCAAAATTAGCGCTCGAGCCAGCTAGGAGTCGAACCTAGAGTCTTCTGATCCGTAGTCAGACGCGTTATCCATTGCGCCACTGGCCCGCGGTTATGTCTGCGATTACTGGCCCATCAGTCTGCATCTGTCGATTATCGTTGATGTGTC
>NW_012104165.1:205515-222711 GCF_000951045.1 Mandrillus leucophaeus | reverse complement strand
CGGCTTCTGTCGACGGGCCAGTGGCGCAATGGATAACGCGTCTGACTACGGATCAGAAGATTCTAGGTTCGACTCCTGGCTGGCTCGGAAACTGCTTTTCTCTGCCAGACGAAGTTTAGGTCTGTCTCCCAGGCTGTGTAGTGCAATGGCGCAATTTCGGCTCACTGCAACTTCCGCCTCCCGGGTTCAAGCAATTCTCTTGCCTCAGCCTCCCGAGTAGCTGGGATTACGGGCGCCTTCCACCACGCTCGGATAATTTTTGTATTTTAAGTAGAGACGGGGTTTCACCATTTTGGCCAAGCTGGTCTCGAATTCCTGGCCTCAGGTGATCTGCCCGCCTCGGCTTCCCAAGTGCTGGGATTACAGGCGTGAGCCACCGCGCCCGGCCTTTGTTTTTGTTTTTGTTTTTGTTTTTGTTTTAAAGAAAAATATATTCCTGTGTATTTTCCTTTTTTTCTTTTTTTTTTTTTTGAAATGGAGTTTCGCTCTTGATGACCAGGCTGGAGTGCAATGGGGTGATCTCGGCTCACCACAACTTCCGTCTCCCGGGTCGCCGTTTTCTAATTACAGACAGAAACAGGGCCGGGCGTGGTGGCTCACGCCTGTAATCCCAGCACTTGGGGAGGTCGAGGCAAGTGTATCACGAGGTTAGGATATCGAGACCATCCTGGCTAACACGGTAAAACCCCGTCTCTACTAAAAAATACAAAAAATTAGCCCAGCGTGGTGGCGGGCGCCTGTAGTCCCAGATACTTGGGAGACTGAGGCAGGAGAATGGCGTGAACCCGGGAGACTGAGTTTGCAGTGAGCCGAGATCACGCCACTGCACTCCAGCCTGGGCGACAGAGCAAGACTCCGTCTCAAAAAAAGACAGAAACAGGTTCTTAAAGTCCTTTGGAAGAAAATTGATCTGATTTGGCTCTTCACCTTGCACCGTACTGCTGCACAGCACAATCCTAAACTTTAAGTCTGGTTTAACGTTAAGCATCAAACTGAAATTTGAGAGACCTTAAGTCTCTTCGGAAATTGTTTTTTTTTTTTTTTCTTGAGACACACTCTGGCACTGTCTCCCAGGCTGGAGTGCAGTGGTGCCATCTCAGCTCACTGCAACCTCCACCTCCCGGGTTCAAGTGATTCTTCCACCTCAGCCTCCCGAGTAGCTGGGATTACAGGCGCGGGCCACCATTCCCGGCTAATTTTTGTATTTTTAGCAGAAACGGGGTTTCACCATGTTGGCCAGGCTGGTTTCGAACTTCTGGCCTCAGGTGATCCGCCTGCCTCGGCCTCCCAAAGTGCTGGGATAATAAGCGTGAGCCAGCGCCCCATTGTGTCTATTGCACTTGTGAAAGTTTCATTAATTTATGCAGTCGGTTCATCTGTTCATTCATTAAATAATTTCATTTTTTAAAAACATACTTGTGTTGGATACTGATGCTTCGTGTGGAACAGTAGTCAGAGACCCAAATACTTTTAAATTTTGAGATAATGAAAAAGAAAATGGAATAAAATACATTCTTGGGGTATACATCATATGTTTTCCATCTCATTCTCCAAAGAATCATAACAAAAGAACCATAACCACAAAACCATTACGGAGGAAATAATTTCAGACTTTATGCAACAGAAAAAATTTTAAGAAACATCTCCCAGGCTGGGCGAGGTGACTCACGCGTGTAATCCCAGCACTCTGGGAGGCCGAGGCGGGCGGATCACCTGAGGTCAGGAGTTCGACACCAGCCTCGCCAACATGGTGAAGCCACGTCTCTACTAAAATCACACACAAAAAAATTAGCCGGGCGTGGTGGCACATGCCTGTAATCCAGCTCGGGAGGCTGACCCAGGAGAATCGCTTGAACCCGGGAGGCGGAAAGAAAAAGAAAGAAAAGAAAAAAGAAAGAAAAGAAACATCCCCCTTCCCCAAATTAGGTAAAATTGATATAGCAATTCAATAAAGGTAAACATTTTGACTGGGCACAGTGGCTCACGCCTGTAATCCCAGCATTTTGGGAGGCCTAGGCAGGAGGATCGCTTAAGCCCAGGATTTGGAGAACAGCCTGGGCAACACAGCGAGACACGGTGCTGCCCCCCCGCCCTGCCCGTCTCAAAAGAAAAAAAAAAAGAGGTAAACATTTTAAGAACAAAATTCATTAACAACCTAGAAACTTGGAGTTAATATAATTATGAAGTTAAATTATAAGTCATCATTAAATGGCTAAATATTATTTAAGGACTCAATGTAGGCGAAATAGGCACGTGAAAATGCAAAAGTATTTATAAACGGGGGTGGGTGGTCCTCTCCTCTGAAAGTGAGAAGCTCGGCAGTTTTGGGCCCCACTGCAGCCACAGTGCACGGCGCCTTTATGCCGACTCCCTCCTTGTAGCCTTGGCCAAGTTGTGTATCCTCCTTTTGTCTCAATTTCCTCATTTCTACTCACTGTTTTTTTTTTTTTGTTTTGTTTTGTTTTTTTGGACAGGAAGTAGGATTTATGGTGAGTATGAAGAGGAGGCAGCACAGTGGAAGCCCTCATGAGTGCAAGGCGCACCCTTGTCCAGAGGGCCAAGATCCGGATGTAATTGACCCCACAACCATCTGGGATGAGCCGCTTCTCAGTCACCATGTCTTCAAATTCATTCGCATTGAACTTGGTGAAACCCCCCCTTCTTTGAAATGTGGACCTTCTGGTGGCCAGGGAACTTGAACTTGGCCCTGCTTAGGGCCTCAATCACATGCTCCTTGTTCTGCAGCTTGGTGAGGATGGACATGATAACTTGGCCAATGCAAATCCTGGCCACAGTGCCCTGCGGCCTTTCCAAAGGCACCTCCCATACCTGTTTGGAGCCTGTCAGTCCCAGCACAGGACAACATCTTGTTGATGCAGATGACGTGGAAGGCGTGCAGCCGCCCTCGGATATGAAAGTCATTTTTGCCACAACTTTTTGCTATGTACTTACTGACACAAATTTGGGCAGCCACTAGGGCTTCAGAGGAGAGCTGCTCATATTCATCTGACACCATGTGGCCACAGAGCGGAAACTCATCCCACTTTTGCTTGCTTCCGCCCCAGATCAAAGATGCGAATCTTGGCCTCAGGGGCACCTCAGCAAAAGCAAGACTTTGGGGAAGGCTTGTTTTTACAATATCGGTAACAACCGGCGAGACGGTGGCCCATGGCGACACCAGAAAGACTGAGAGTCACAGCGATTTGTGATTCAGGAAGAAAAAAAAAAAAAAAAAACAGAAGCGCTGTGAGCAGGATTATGAATCTGCGTGGGGAAACCCCATTGGATTTCGAGTCCAACACCTTAACCACTTGGCCATCACAGCCCTCTAAGGGCCTACTTATGCATCAAAAACACAAATGCATAGGGCCCTGAGCGCTGTAATTTTCACTGCTAGCCTGTCTTGTTTATTTGTATGTGGGGCTGTGGGGCTGTGGGGCTGCAACTGTTTACTTTCAAGTGATGTCTGCATATTGTACAGAACATCTATATGCCATTCTTGAGTTTTTTCTTCTTCAGTCAACTGGTCATTTAGAACTCTTATGAGGCCATAGATGTAGATGCGCGTGCGCGCGCGCGCGCGCACACACACACACACACACACACAAAGAAAAGGCAATGTAGCAAGGGTAGATGCCATGACCATCTGTGCCACTTCCTCATGCAACCTGTTTGTGCCTTTAGGACCTGCTCAAGCTTTATCTAATACATCCCATTTCCATTTGATAATGAAATGCTGCTGTGCATGTCTAAATTTATGTCTTGGTAACACACACTATCCAGTTCAAGATCTGCATCTGATCTGAGGCCATATGGTAATGTGGTGGCATGTGGCCAAACATTCAAACTGTACTAAGAACTTGGTAGCAAACTAAAAGCTATTTGTCAAAAGAAGAGTAGTTACCCACAGAGGATGGCATAACTTTGCTCTGAAATTCTGAAGTTCTGTGCTGTGATTCACCTGTAGAAATTTGCCAAAGCCTCCAGATAACACCCCTCTTCTTCGACACTAAGCAAGATCAACTCTTCTGGTTCTTATGGTCCCAGTGGCAGAGTCGCATGAGCTGCAACGTGGTCCTGTAGCAGAACGTTCTAGGGCCCCCACTCAAAACTGGGATAACTCAAAACTGGGATATTTTCAGGTTACTTGATAAATCGTTTGGTGTAGCGTGTCCAAATGTTGCCTCCCAAATCCAAAGAGTTCTACTCAGTATTGTACCACTTTCTTTTTTTTTATTTTTTAATTTTAATTTTAATTTTAATTTTTTTTTTTGAGACGGAGTCTCGCTCTGTCGCCCAGGCTCACTACAAGCTTCGCCTCCCGGGTTCATGCCATTCTCCTGCCTCAGCCTCCCGAGTAGCTGGGACTACAGGCGCCCGCCACCATGCCCAGCTAATTTTTTTGTATTTTTTTTTTAGTAGAGACAGAGTTTCACTGTGTTAGCCAGGATGGTCTCTATCTCCTGACCTTGTGATCCGCCCGCCTTGGCCTCCCAAAGGGTTGGGATTGCAGGCATGAGCCACCGCGCCCGCACCGCGCCCGGCCACCACTTTCTTAATAAGGAAAGGTATCAGATGCAGCAACTCATAATGCTTCAGACAACTGGACCCCTAGAAATTTCACTGAGGTAGTAAGGCTCTGATTTTTTGTGAGGTTTATTTCCCACCGTCTGGCATACAAATGTCTTACCAATGTTATAGAGTAGTTGCTACCTTCTTGTCACTAAAAATAAAATTAATGTAAGAGACCAGTATGGTGTTCTATAGAACGGTAAGGTGATAAAGGTCCCTGTGGACTAGTTGGTGACATGGGGTTAGACACTCCATATACCCCCAAGATAGTGAGACAGTCAGGTGGGAGGGGGTTCCTGGATTCCAACCAGCCTGCCCACTGAGGTGGAGCCTCAGAAAGTTCATGATGTTTGCAGCTGGGAGGAGCCTGACCCCTCCTCTTCCTATGTGGAACCTGGGATTCCAGCTGCTGGGCGGGAAGTGGAAACGCTCTAGTGGAGGGACTCTGGCCTTGCGAGAGTCCCTGTTTCCCCGCTTTTCCCTTTTCACCCAATAAAACCCTGTCTTACTCACTAATTTTCATGGCCATGGAAGAAAGAACCCCACCTTCAGCTGAACTAAGGAAAAGTCCTGCAACAGTAGGGCAGATAAGGTGTACTGCTGGCCTTGCCAGCTAAAAGACCACTGCTTCTAATCGTCTTAATGTTTAAGTATAAAGA
Organism: Mandrillus leucophaeus; assembly: GCF_000951045.1. Classification (NCBI taxonomy): domain Eukaryota; kingdom Metazoa; phylum Chordata; class Mammalia; order Primates; family Cercopithecidae; genus Mandrillus; species Mandrillus leucophaeus. Next base: position 217,480 of record NW_012104165.1, on the reverse strand, counting down.
AAAAAGATCTAACCATATCAATAACAGCATAGCAGGTACCAGGAGATGTGTTAATATTTCTACTAATGAAACTAAGGGAGGAGACCACTACTACTCCTGCTGCCCTCCTCCCCCGACCTTGCCTAGTTCAAAGACAGGAGAAAAGAGAGAAAGAAACAAAGTAAGATAAATAGCCAGACAACCTTGGCACTACCACCCGGCCCTAGGAGTTAAACGAAGTAATAATAATAACATCAACCCCTGGCCTAAACTACTTGTGTTATCTGTAAATTCCAGACACTGTATGAAAAAAGCATTGTAAAACTTTTTGTTCTGTTAGCTGATGCATGTAGCCCTCAGTCATGTTTCCCATGCTTGCTTGATTTATCATGACCCTTTCACGTGGACCCCTTAAAGTTGTAAGCCTTTAAAAAGGCCGAGTATTTCTTTCTCGGGGAGCTCGGCTCTTAAGACGTGAATCTGCCGACGCTCCCGGCCGAATAAAAAACCTCTTCCTTCTTTAATCCAGTGTCTGAGGAGTTTTGTCTGCGGCTCATCCTGCTACAAAACCACATCTGGAATAGCAGATGCAATTGGAATATTTACCTGGCCAAATTTTCAATAACTCACTGTCATTCTCCATAATCCTTTTGTCTTCTGCAGTTGAATAATGAGTGGAATAGAGATATGGTAAAAGTCACCACTCCTGCATATTTCAAGTCCTTGATGGTGCCATCCTTTCTGCAGTCCCTCCAGGAGTACAATATTGCTTTTGGTTTATAATTGTCATAGGTAGAGGAATTTCCAGTGGCTTCCACTTGGCCATTTATATCATAATAGCCTGCAATCTATCACTCATGGAAACAATATAAATATTCTGTCTGGAATTGGGAAAATAACTACAGAGTAGGTTCAGGGATCTGCTGTTCCTATGGTGAAATGGGCCAGAGGCAAAATTTCATTGATTGTCTGACCTCTCTGAGTCCCTAATTTGCCAGGTGGACAATAGTGATGCTTAGTATCTCCAGGAATTAATGTCAGTTCAGGATCTTTGTTTAGTAATTCCTGATATGTCTGCCTATTTCCCCTTTCCCAATGCACAGTCACTCTGGTAAATGGACACAGGCCCCTTTAGAGAAGGGAGGAAGAATAACAGTATAAATTTGTACTAAGCTACGAGTATACTTTCTCAAGGGAAGCTAGCCTTCTCCTCAAAGCTGGCTCATATCTGGGAATTGGTTGGGAGGCCATGATTCTCTGTTTTGCTGATTCAGGTCAGACTTCTATCTACTAGACTTTTCTGCTTATATAGATCAAGTAAGATATTAAGAAGTTGCACATTTATTTTAATTCTAGGGACATTATATAGTATCCTCATCAATGTCAAAGATCTCTGAGTCAGACTATTCTGATTACTGCTTTTATTCGTTATAGTAAACACACCTGTATTTGTAAACTTGAGCTGCCATAAGATACCACAGACTGGCTGGATTGAACAAAAATTATTTTCTCACAGTTCTGAGGCTAGAAGTCCAAGATGACTTAAAATATTTTGCCTTAATATAATGTGTCCAATACAATTTTGCTAGAAAGAGCATGAGATTCAAAAGTTAGATGAACTATAATCTTGTTTTGATTCTTGTCTGCAATGGGTATATCTTTGGGCAATAAGACAATAGAAAAAATATATCATCATAATCTTATAAGGAAGACATTACTAGATTCTGATTTCCTTGGGGGCAAAGACTGTATCTCTTTGCATTTGCATTCTGTGGCAGAGTTGGTGGTGTTCTCTACAAGTTTCATCTACTTCCCAATATTTCCCAGAAGCCATGACTACTTCTAGTTAATTGACTGCAAACAAAATGCTGACAGCAGCTGTGGCAGAAAGTGCTGATGGCCTCCAATCATCTCCTGGTCTCAGGTCGTTCATGGTTTTCCCAAAAGTCACCAAGATATGACTATCCGGGTGGGTTGTGCAGATAAAGTAACGTGCATAGACAGCATAGGGAGGTCTTGAAATAAAATTCTCTAGCATTCTGTTCTAGCTTTCCATGTTTGAAATTTGTGCAGGAATTGGAGTCCTGGGGAAGCTTGGTTATGAATTGCTTTTGTTTTCGAAAACAGTAAAAGGAGAGAACTGCACCACGACGATCATTTTCTAGACACACATATAAGGAACAGGCCAGGCCCTGCAGGGCTTTGCAGGGTAGAACCCTCGTAGAGGTTGTTTCCGTAGTGTAGTGGTTATCACGTTCGCCTCACACGCGAAAGGTCCCCGGTTCGAAACCGGGCGGAAACATTCTGCGCTCGTTTGGTATCAAAGATTTTCTACTCCAAAAAATATGTATGTACACTTTGAAAACAGGAGGTGTCCGTGAGAAGCCCTTGTGGCCGAGTGGTTTCGCCTCTGTAAAACAACTTTCCCCTTCTCTCACTTCTGTGGGCCTTCCCCTTGGTCTAAAAGGGGTCATTGGAAGAGTGTCACAGAAAGGAGCGGGGTTGTTACTTACTTTTGGAACCTGGATTTCTAACAACAGCTCCGCCTTTAAGCGAAGTGGCGACTACCCGGGCAGTGACATTAGCCCTAGCCCGCCATCTGGCAATTTATCTCTTGCTAGATAAATATTTTCTTTTTCCTTTTTTTTTTTTTTTGAGACGGAGTCTCGCTCTGTCTCCCAGGCTGGAGTGCAGTGGCTGGATCTTAGCTCACTGCAAGCTCCGCCTCCCGGGTTCACGCCATTCTCCTGCCTCAGCCTCCCGAGTAGCTGGGACTACAGGCGCCCGCCACCTCGCCCGGCTAGGGTTTTTTTTTGTATTTTTTAGTAGAGACGGGATTTCACCGTGTTAGCCAGGATAGTCTCAATCTCCTGACCTCGTGATCCGCCCGTCTCGGCCTCCCAAAGTGCTGGGATTACAGAGCCACCGCTCCCGGCCCTAGATATTTTCAACCAATATCTACTACCGCCTGCATGGTGAGAGGGGAAGGTTGCAGTGGGCGGGAGAGTGCTGGAGGATAATGCAAAGCACCTGTCCTTAAGAACTGACAAGGACCTCGGGCAGGTAACAAGAAGTCTGTTTAGCCGGAATCCCCCTTATTCCTGATGCTTCCTCTTAGCCCAGAACGCAGGTGGCAGCGGGCTGCGATCTGAGGCTCTTCGCTTAACGACACTTACTAAATCATGGTAAGAGAGACTTTATTCAGGACCATCATGGTAGGTAATAGGGTCCACAAAGGAGTCTTGCAGTAGAGAAGAGATTGGGCTCAACTCTGAATACTACATGGACAAGTGGGAATTTATAGCCAAGGATCAGGGTGGTGGGTGGTCAGTGGATGGAAAATTACTAAGAGGAAGCATCAGGGATAAGGGGATTCTGGCTAAACAGACCTAGCAGGATTCTTGCTGAAGACAGGCCAGGGCCATCAGACCTTACCTGGGGGATGGTGGAGGATGAGGAACCTGATCAGATATCGAGTGGGAGCAGATATCAAGGGTAGGGGATTCTTCCTAAACTGATTTATCAGGATTCTTGCTAAAACTGGTTTTACGAGGAATAGCACGGGCCCAGAAGACAGTTCAGGAGCCTGACTAAAGTTTGACCAAACAAATAATCTTTGTCAACCTCCACAACTGTGTGAACCTATGCCTTAAAATAAATATCTTTCTGTACATACACACCTCCTATTGGTTCTGTTTCTCTGGAGAATCCTGATTAATACAACTGTTATTATTTTTTGAAAGTAGCTCTTCAAGAGATAGTAAATATCACCCAATGCAATTTCAACAGCAGCATTCCAATCTAAGTGGTTTAAAAGGAGTTTCAGCCAGGCACCTTGGCTCACGCCTGTAATCCCAGCACGTTGGGAGGCCCAGATGGGTGGATCACCTTAGGCCAGGAGTTCGAGACCAGCCTGACCAACATGGTGAAACCCTGTCTCTACTAAAAATACAAAAAATCAGTCAAGCGTCGTAGCGCGTGCCTGTAATCCTACCTACACAGGAACGCTGAGGCAGGCGAATCGCTTGAACCTGAGGGACAGAGGTTGCAATGAGCCGAGATCGAGCCACTACACTCTTTAGCCTAGGTGACAGAGCAAGATGCTGTCTCAAAAAGAAAAAAAGAAGAGTTTTGAACCTGCAGTTTTTTGAGAAGAGGGTCCTATGAAGAAGACTATGACAAGTATCAGAGGAATAGAAAGTAAGTCAGGACAACTGATGTCACAGAAGCCAAAGGAGTGGTTTTGGAATAAACAATAGTAGAGGTCATTCAAGCAAATGGTCAGAAATGCAAACACTACATAGGAATTTGTGGCGAAAAGCTCTGGATCTATAGTTATGAATAAAACAGAGTTCCTGTTTTTGGAAGCTTTCTTGCAACCACCAAGTAAATAACTAAATAAGATAATTCAGATGATGGGATTCAGAACGTGCTACCCCAAGATATGACATCTTGACATTTGACAAAACCACAGAAGCAAGTAGTTCACTCTCACCTTTCCCTAGCCCTTCTCCCCTAAAGCAGGTCATGAAATCTTCATTCCAAAGGTGTCCTTTCTATAACTGAAGGAAAGGAACATGTTTTTCTCTGAAGACACAGGGACACACAGAAGAACCTGAACAAGTAAGCCTTGCTAAGTTCCCCCAGTTTATTATCATTACATCATACCCTCTTTGTACAATTACACTTCTGCATAACTATCTTCTTTTTGTCAACCTATCATAAAACTACAAATGCTTCCCTGTTTCTTTGGGTCTTCATTTCTAGTCTCTCATATCACACAAAACTTATGTTAAATACACTTGTGTGCTCTCCTCTTGTTTAATCTGTATTTTGTTATAGAGGCCTCCGCCACAAACTGGATCGGCCAGGTGTGGTGGCTCATGCCTGTAATCCTAGCACTTTGGGAGGCTGAGGCAGGCAGATTGCCTGAGTTCAGGAGTTCGAGAACAGCCTGGACAACACGGTGAAACTCTGTCTCTACAAAAATACAAAAAATTAGCTGGGCATGGTGGGAGTGGACAAGGAGTGTGACCTTTGAAGCACAGCACCCCAGGGAGATGTTTAAGCCTCCAGATGACTACAGGCAGGCCTGGCTAATGTCAGGCTTCCAACAAGAGCTGGTGGAGCAGAGTGTTCTCTAACTCCCCCGGGGAAAGAGAGACTCCCTTTCCCAGTCTGCTAAGTAATGCGTGCCTTCCCATTAGCTGGACAGTAGCCTGGGTACTTGGGAGGCTAAGGCAGGAGAATTGCTTGAACCTGGGAGGCGGAGGTTGCAGTGAGCCAAGATTGTGCCACTGCACTCCAACCTGGGCGATAGAGCAAGACTCCGTCTCCAAAGAAAAAAAGAAAAAAAGAAAAAAAAGAAAAAAAAAGACTAGACTGGATTATGTCAGGTTCTCAGTAAACATCAGTGTAGTCAATGGATACTATTAAAGGTAACTTTCTGAAATGTATCCAAACACTTATGTTACATCCTGTCACTCTGCATGTGCCTAGCAGGTTCATCTAGAAGTCTAAGTAAAGCTTAGGAACGCAGCTGTAGGCAGTTGGCCATTTTACTTCTTGATGTTTTTGTGTCATCATGTTGACATTATTTGTGACTTTGCATAACTTAAATATAAGAACAATAACGGCTATTTTAATATCTCTTGGATCAATGAAGTGTGATTTAAAGTTTACCTAAAACAACATGCAAAGCATCTGGCATGAAGTGGACCCTCAAACCGTTAGTTTTTTAAGTGAGAGTGGCGAGGCAGTTGCTATATATCTTAAAGGAAATAGTTTCAATACATGACAAAAGGCATTTTGGCACAGAAATCTGGAAATATATTTAAAAATACACCCCACTGAATTTCATTCCTAGTTAAGTTGTAGAAAATTGCAAGAGTCTGTTTCTCTCAATTTAATAACTAAAGCAAGAGCATAAGTTACAAAATAGTAGATTTTCTGAACCCACCAGGGAATTGGTACAAGGAAATCTAATCAAATTCCACCTAGAAAGAGGTCTTCATATGAGAAAAGAGGTTTCTAGCTGCCCTTGTTCCTGGCAGATGGGCAGACAAGCAGAGGAAGAGAAACCCTTGAATACTAAATGAGGAAAAAGCCATCAAAACTCAAAAAGATGTTTAAGATTTGCCTGTGGGCCTACTTGACCCAAGCACAGAATTCCAAGTAGCCAAAAAACCATTGCCAGTTGTCTCTGCTAGAGGAGAGTATCCCAAAAGAAGGTGAAGGGGCAGGCTGGAAAGTGGAGAGGAATATGCACTGAGGCATCCCCAAGTGCAAAGTCTTTTGAAGTTGAGGAGCATGACCATAAAACTAACAGAAATCAATCTAGGGCACTTTGTATTTCTGCTGCCAAGTGCCAGGACTGGAGAGCTGAGAGAAACCCCTCCAAAGCTTTCTAAGTGGAGAGAGATCTTTGATGGGGACCAGCCTCATCACCACCCATAGGGTACTTGAAGTCTGGTGGCGAGGAAGGAATGAGAAGAGACAGGTTAAGAGTGTATAGGCCGGGCGCGGTGGCTCAAGCCTGTAATCCCAGCACTTTGGGAGGCCGAGACGGGCGGATCACGAGGTCAGGAGATCGAGACCATCCTGGCTAACATGGTGAAACCCCGTCTCTACTAAAAATACAAAAAACTAGCCGGGCGAAGTGGTGAGCGCCTGTAGTCCCAGCTACTCGGGAGGCTGAGGCAGGAGAATGGCGTGAACCCGGGAGGCGGAGCTTGCAGTGAGCTGAGATCCGGCCACTGCACTCCAGCCCAGGTGACAGAGCGAGACTCCGTCTCAAAAAAAAAAAAAAAAAAAAAGAGTGTATAAAGAGTGGGGGCCAGGGGGCCAATTGCAAAATGGAGGCTGCAAAAGGTACCAAGCTCTCGTCTCCACACTATTTATTGAATACAATCACTTAGATCTAAGAAGCAGATGTTTAGGGTGAAATGGTGAAAGGGAGTCAGTGTGTTATAGGCATAATCTATACCAATAGTGATTTAAATGAATCTCCTTTGTGTTCAAACAGCATATCTTTAACTTATCGGAGAGTAGCTAGTGGGAGCAGGCTTAATTAGGAGCCTGCACGTCTGCCTACATTCCAATGCTTCAAAGAAGTGTTTTTCTCCTTCAACACAGTGTTTATAGGTAAGAGAGCATGTTGCGCTCAGAGCATGGGAACATAATGGTGATAGGAAGGCTTTCCTCTTCAGAGGTCTCTTGTGGCTTTCCACAACTTATTGTCCCATATTTTTATTGCCAGTTTATGCAGGCACCCCACAAGCCCTTTTCCCAACATGCCCCACTTTTTTTTTTAAACCGCCACCATTGTTGTTAAGGCTTGTTCATAGTGTCTGGTCTCTCTCCAGAGGCATCTTCTGTATTTGTAGACTATAAGTAAACAGTATAAACAGATACACATTAAAGCAAAATTTGCAATAGTTGATCCTCTAATGTTCTTAATCCATTTAAGAGGGTTTATGTTTGAAAGTCCATCAGTAGCTTCAGTGAGAATGTCAGTCCCAGGCAGGAGAGTTAAATGAGCCTGAGATGCTTTAAAAACCTGTTCTTTTAATTTGCCTATATCTAATGTGGGCAGAAAGCCACCCAGGTGCTGAGAAAAGAGATTGAAGGCACAACGTGTTCCAATATAATAAAGAAAATAGTTAGGATAAGACAAGACAAAGTTATATTAGAAATAGAATACAGAGATGATTATATACAGATATTATCAATCATTAGTTTTTAGTATTAATCTTTGTATTATTATTATTACCAAAGAAAAACCAGGTCATACAGAGTTAGGAGCTGAAGGGACATTGTGAGAAGTGACTGGAAGACAAGAGTGTGAGCCCTCTATCACACGTGGATAAGGGCCACTTGGGGATTCCTTGGTCTAGTGGTAGCGCCAGTGCCTGGGAAGGCATCCATTACTTAGCAGACCAGGAAATGGAGTCTCTCTTTCCCTGGGGGAGTTAGAGAACACTCTGCTCCACCAGCTCTTGTTGGAGGCCTGACATTAGCCAGGCCTGCCTGCAGTCATCTGGAGGCTTAAACATCTCCCTGGGGTGCTGTGCTTCAAAGGTCACACTCCTTGTCCACTTTTATGTTCTGCCTGTACACCTGGCTCCTCCTTTTAAGTTCTTAGAAGACAGCAGTAGCAGAATTAGTGAAAGTATTAAAGTCTTTCATCTCTCTGATAAGTGCAAAGAAGAAATGCTGGCATATGCTGTCCTCCCTTTCTGCTTTGGCTACCACAAAGGGAAAGGCCCCCTGTCACATGAACACATGACTTGCTTGACTTTATCAATCATTTGAGATGACTCACACTCCTTACCCTGCCCCCTTGCCTCGAATACAATAAATAGCAGCCCGTCCAGGCATTCGGGGCCACTAACGGACTCCATGCATTGGTGGTAGGTGGTTCCCTGGGCCCAGCTATCTTTTCTTCTATCTCTTTATCTTGTGTCTTCATTTTTCTAGTATCTCTTGTCTCCACACACGAAGACAAAACCCACAGGCTCTGTAGAGCTGGACCCTACATCTGGCACCCAATGAGAATTTCTCTCTCAGTGTGTTCAGGGCCACTACTGGACTCCACACATTGGTGGAAGTGGTCTCCTGGGCCCAGCTGTCTTTTCTTCTATCTCTTTGTCTCGTGTCTATTTTTCTATGATCTCTCATCTCCGCACACAAAGAAAACACCCACAGGCCCTGTAGGGCTGGATCTACAATCTAATGTTAAATTTTTATTTCTTTTTTTCTAGATGGCGTCTAACATTTTTTTAAATGATGTTTAGTAGTAGTATATGAACAGGGAGTTATGTAGAAACTAGAAGTATTTTAATCACATTGTATTTGTAATCAATGCTCTAAGCTCATTGTATGATCTTCTATCTAAATAACAGTCTGTCTAAGATCATTGATTTGATTTGTCAATTTTTGTTCTATCTGGGTCTTAGAATTTCACAATTTTGAGGAATTTTTTTGTCAATTATTTACATATTTTGTAGTTTGAACAAAGGAGTGTAAAGCAATTTCATCAGCAGTAGCTGTGACTGCAATAAGGCCCATAATTACTGCTATAAGGGTAAAAATAAATCTTTTTGTTTTGGTAAACACTCCTCTTAACATTCTTGTGACGATATGAATGGAAGGAGAGGCTTCCTAACATCTATTGACACAGATCTGTATCCAAACTTCTTCTCTAGCCCTCATCAGCAACACAGATGTCTTCACACCAAATGTGGAATCAATACAGGTGAAATGTGACAGTTTTGACAAGTAATAGTTAGAGAATTAGGTTGAATATTAATATTTTCGATCATCAATGTAAAAGGAGGCTTGACACAACTCTGAATGGGCACCATTCGGTTGGAAGAAAACTGATACACAAATTGAAGTCTCTCACCTTCTCTATCAAGATAATATTTTTCTTTTTAAACTGGAATATGAGACTGGGCCATTATTAACTTTTATAATTTGGGATGTTTAGGGCCTATTATTGGATTAATCATTTTTGAATGTGGGCCGGCCATACTAAAATTGGTCCAAATTATGGGAAAATGGGCACTTTTTTGTGCAAGTACTGTCATCTCTTTGATAGCATGTTTCCTTTTTTAGTTTTGTTTTAGATCTATCATTTTGATTGGTACAATTAACTGTAAATGTCCCCTTAGGGGACCAATTAATGACGATTCCATAGGAATTATTTTGCAGTACCTCAGTGTGATTAGTGATGCAAATTCTTTAAAATTAATATTTCTGGCCGGGTACGGTGGCTTAAGCCTGTAATCCCAGCACTTTGGGAGGCTGAGACGGGCGGATCACGAGGTCAGGAGATTGAGACTATCCTGGCTAACACGGTGAAATCCCGTCTCTACTAAAAAATACAAAAAAAAACCCTAGCCAGGTGAGGTAGCAGGCGCCTGTAGTCCCAGCTACTCGGGAGGTTGAGGCAGGAGAATGGCGTAAACCCGGGAGGCGGAGCTTGCAGTGAGCCGAGATCGTGCCACTGCACTCCAGCCTGGGAGACAGAGCGAGACTCTGTCTCAAAAAAAAAAAAAAAATTAATATTTCTAAATCTTTTGACCATTGTTGAAGTTGTTGACACCTCTTTTTTTTGGGCTTAAACTGTTTCAATTGAACCAAACTCTGTGAATGATCCAGGCTCTAGCCAGAAAATAAATAATAGGATACTGGTCTTTGATTATGATGTGGAATTTTAACTAGCCAATGTTGTCGGTAGCCTTTTAGGCAACCAATAGCCAGCCCTATGCAAAGAGGGGGGAATTGATAACCTATGGACACATTTATTAACATTTTTTTCTCTTTTGTGTGAGAGGGCCTATGAGTATCTGTAGGCTTAGACATCCAAACACTATCATTAACATAAACCTCAACTGGGGGTTCCAACCGAGTGACAGGCCTAATTAAAGGCGGAAATGTGACATATGCCCAATAGGTATAATTTTGGTCTGTTGTAGCCACAAGTTTGTCAGGTGAGGAGGTCACTGCTCTTATTTGAGCTTTGCATCCTAGAATTAGTAAATAACAGAAAACAAACATGAGTATAATTAGCAACAATTTTTTCCAGTCAAAAAGTGACCTGTAGAGTTACTTGGCATCTTAATTTACTATATGTTATTAATGAGGAACCCCATTGGGGGTATGTTAATTTATTTTAGCCAAGCAGTTATGTTATTAGAATCTGAGAAGGGGGTGTTTGTTAAAGTAACAGGGCAGAAGAAAGGCAGATTTAAGATATGAGCTTAATAGAGTGTAGCAGGTATAGGTAGTAGGCAAAATGAGAAAATTAAAAATGAATAAATTATTTGGCTTAGTCTTCCATTTTTTCAGCTTAATGTCTGGGGCCTGTGTTGTTTGCAGAAGCCACATTGTTGAGGCTGCAGTTTCTGTAGGGTCTTTTTTAAGCTGGCTCGAATTTTTTTTCCTCTTTTCATCCTTTGATGAGGACATGGTTTTTAAGCTGGTAGTGGAAGTTTTAGGGGTGGTGCTTGTGCTAACAGACTTTTTACAGTCTTTAAAGAGCAGGTTAGTGTTTTAAGAAAAACTTGTGGGCCGGGCGCAGTGGCTCATACTGGTAATCCCAGCACTTTGAGAGGCCAAGGTGGGTGGATCACGAGGTCAGGAGATTGAGACCATCCTGGCTAACATGGTGAAACCCCGTCTGTACTAAAAATACAAAAAAATTAGCCGGGCATGGTGGCAGGCACCTGTAGTCCCAGCTACTCGGGAGACTGAGGCAGGAGAATGGTGTGAACCCGGGAGGCGGAGCTCACAGTGAGCCAAGACCGCGCCACTGCACTCCAGCCTGGGCAAGGGAGCGTGACTCCGTCTCAAAAAAAAAAAAGAAAGACTTGTGTTTTATTTTAATGTTTAGTTTATAGAAAAACTGGATGATACCTTTTTAACTTTAGCAAATGTGTTTACACACAGAATTTTTTACAATTATCAGTTTAAAATTTGCTTAGACTTTTATTTTTATTTTATTATTATTATTTTTTTGAGATGGAATCTTGCTCTGTTACCCAGGTTGGAGGTGCAGTGGCACGATCTTGGCTCACTGCAAGGTCCACCTCCTGGGTTCATGCCATTCTCCTGCCTCAGCCTCCCGAGTAGCTGGGACTACAGGCAACCACCACCACACCCGGCTAATATATTTTTTTTATTTTTAGTAGAGATGGGGTTTCACCGTGTTAGCCAGGATAGTCTCGATCTCCTGACCTCGTGATCTGCCTGCTTCGGCCTCCCAAAGTGCCGGGATTACAGGCATGAGCCACTGCGCCCGGCCTGCTTAGACCTTTGAAACAAAAATTATACAACCTTTTTTGTATAAATTTTTTAACAACATTTTTCACGATTTTCACAGACAATTTTTAACATCTTAAATTTTGTGTTTTATAACTTTTTTTTCTTTTAACTAAAGGTACATTTTTATAACTTTCTTAATTTTTTTTTTTTTTTTTTT
>NW_012104165.1:200602-205465 GCF_000951045.1 Mandrillus leucophaeus | reverse complement strand
TTTTTTTTTTGAGACGGAGTCTCACTCTGTCACCCAGTCTGGAGTGCAGTGGCACTATATTGGCTCACTGCAACCTCTGCCTCCTGGGTTCACGCCATTCTCCTGCCTCAGCCTCCTGAGTTGCTGGGACTACAGGCACCCACCACCGTGCCTGGCTGATTTTTTGTGTTTTTGGTAGAGATGGGGTTTCACCATGTTGGCCAGGATGGTCTTGATTTTCTGACCTCACGATCTGCCCGCCTCAGCCTCCCAAAGTGCTGTGATTACAGGCATGAGCCACTGCACCCAGCCAATTTTTTTTTCTTTTTTCTACTTAATTTTTTTCATAGTCTTTTTTTTTTGCATCTTGTTTTGATCTTTGTCTCTTTTAGTCTTTTTTCTTTACTTTTTTCTTTTTTTTTAATGTGTAATAATTAGATGAGTGTTGGTAACAATGGCTATATGTACATATCTTAGTTTCCAAAATTTAGGGATGTGTTTAACACCTGTTTGCCACAATGGATTAGGTTCTAATCCTCTAGGGTTAACACCTGTTGAAGGAGGAGATATGCCTGTGAGCTGGTACTCTGGGCATTGTAGGATAATTTGCTTAGCCAGCCTCTGTGTAAGTTGAAATTATTTAGATAAGTTTTTCAGTTTTGGTGGAAAAATTGATGTGATTGGGTGGCTTGGTCAAGCAGTGATGTCATAACCTGAAGGTCTGCTTGATTATTGCCATAAGCCAATGGGCCAGGCAGAGAGCTGTGGGCTCGAATGTGTGTAATGAAAATAGGAGGTATACCTTCGTCTAGCAATTGCTGAAGTTGAAGAAAAAGAGCACACACAGTGGGCTCCAGAGCGAACTTAAGGCTGTAAAAGTTCTTTAATAAATAAACAGAATAACCTTAGCTTTTTGAATGTTAGTAAGTTCAGATCTAGTGATTGGATTATGTGGTCTCCACCAGACTGTCCCTTTTTTGTGCTTACTAGACCCAACAGTAAAACAGTCATGGCTCCTTCCAAGGGAGCATCACAAGTAATTTTTGGAAGAACCCATGCAGTTAATTTTAAGAACTGGAAAATTTTATTTTTAGGATAATGATTATCAATATGTCCAACAAATTCTGTTAAATTAACTTGCCATGTAACTGAGTTAATAAATGCCTGTTTAACCTGATTTTTATTTAATGGAACTATAATCTTATTGGGTTCAGTGCCACAAAGTTTAACAATGTGTATACAAGCCTCTCCAATTAGAATTACCATCTGATCTAAATATACTCTAAGTGTTTTTATGGTATTATGTGGCAAAAAAGACCATTTAACTAAATCATTATTTTGAACAATAACCCCCATTGGGGAATGTGAAGTAGGGAACACAATGAATTGTAAAGGCAAGTCTGAGTCAATCCTACTGACCTGGGCTTGTTGAATTTTTTTCTTCAATTATTTTTAACTCTTTATGGCCTCGGGTGTTAGTTCTCTTTTACTGTGTAAGTTGGAATCTCCCCTGAATATTGAGAAGAGATTAGACATAGCATAAGTAGGAATTCCTAAGGTGGGCCGAATACAATTAATATCTCCTAACAATTTTTGAAAATCATTTAAGGTTTTTAAATAATCTGTTTTAATTTGAACCTTTTGAGGCTTAATGGCTCTATCCTTTACTTGCATCCCCAAATACTGAAAAGGAGTGGTTGTTTGAATTTTTTCAGGTGCTGTAAGCAATCCAGCATTTGTAATTGTCTTTTGTAAAGATGAATAACATTGAATAAGTTGGTCTGTATTTTTTTTGCTGTACACATCTGGAAATTGATCTCTCAATTCCAGAACTGGATAGTTCTGCCTACAAAAGTTTGACAAATTGTGGGACTGTTTAACATACCCTGGAGTAGAAACTTCTAATGATATCTGGCTGCAGGTTGGTTCTTTGTTACTAATGGCAGGGATGGTAAAGGCAAATTTTTCGAAATCTGCCTCTGCTAAAGGAATTGTAAAAAAGCAGTCTTTTAAATCTGTAATAATGAGCAGTGAGTCTTTAGGGAGCATAGTGGGGGATGGGAGCCCATAGTGGGGGATGTAAGGCTCTCATCAGTTGAATTACAGCATTGACCACTCGCAAGTCGGTCAGCATGTGCCATCTACCAGACTTTTTCTTATTACAAATACTGGGGAATTCTAAAGAGAGAAAGTGGGTGAAATACATCCTTTTTCTAGTAGTTCTTTAACTATTTCATAAAGCACCCCCAACTTTTCCTTAGGGAGAGGCCACTGTTCGACCCAGACAGGGTGCTGGGTCATCCATTTTAAGGGAAATTGCTCCTTCATTGTAATGAACTGCAGGGTGAACCTGAATTGCCCCCTCTCCATAATGAACTGTGAGTCGGGCAATAATGGGCATGGCGAGCCGAGTCTCGGGCTCCCTCTCCCAGTGCTCACTCAGCTGAGGAGGAGGTGGCCATTCCGAACATTCCTCTAGAGGAACCGTGGGCTGAATGAATTGCTGAATAGGTTTAGGAAGACTGTGGGGATTGGCATAAATTACTTCTGGACACTCCTTTTGGCTAGTACTTGGTAGAGGCGTTTCAGAATCCTGATAATCAAACTCCTCTCTCTCTTTCTCTGACTCAGCCTCATCATTTTTCTGAAAAGTCTCCAGTACTGCACGTACCAATGACCAAACTGACCAAACAGGCAAAGGAATTTCCTTTCCTTCTCTATGTGCATTTTAAAAGTCCTTTCCAACTCTTTCCCAATCTTTTAATTTCAAAGTTCCCTGTTTAGGGAACCAAGGGCAAAATTGTTCCACAACATGAAATAAATTCATAAGATTTTTTGTACCAACTTTTACCCCACCATGCTTCAAGAGCCGCCCTAGCAAGCTCATATACATGGTGTACTTACTTTCAGTTTTCCCCATTGTGTCCCTGGCTTTCTCCAAGTGCCCTGCTTACCTGCAGAGCTTAAAAACTTTTTTGTCCTTGGGAGTCCTTTGTCCATCAGCCCTCTGTTTCACGTGCTCGAGCATTCCTTCACCAGACGCTTTCGAGCCCCATGTTGGGCACCAGAATGTTGGGGACCTGCCTCAGTACCACCCGTAGGGTACCTAAAGTCCGGTGGTGACAAAGGAATGAGAAGAGACAGGTAAAGAGTGGGGGCCGGGGGACCAACTGCAAAATGGAGGCCGCAAAAGGCACCAGGCTCTGGTCTCTACACTTATTTATTGAGTACAATCACTTAGATCTAAAAAGCAGACATTTAGGGTGAAATGGCGAAAGGGAGGCAGTGTGTTATAAGCGTAACCTATAGCAATAATGGTTTAAATGAATCTCCTTTGTGCTCAAACAGCCATATCTTTAACTTATCAGAGAGTAGCTAGTGAGAGCAGGCTTAACTAGGAGCCTGCACGTCTGTCTACATTCCAGTGCTTCAAAGGAGTGTCTTTCTCCTTCAACACAGTGTTTATAGATAAGAGAGCAGGTTGTGCTCAGAGCATGGGAACTTAATGGTGATAGGAAGGCTTTCCTCTTCAGAGGCCTCTTGTGACTTTCCACAATTATTGTCCCATATTTTTATTGCCAGTTTATGCAGGTACCCCATAAGTTTTTTCCCAACAGACCTTCAAGAGATTGTCCAGCAACCCAAACAGCTGACACTCTGGTGGGTAAGCAGAGCTCGATCTCTCAGGGTTTAGAAAGCTGGAGAAGGGGCAGTAAAGCACAAAGAGAAGAGAAGATACTACTGAGAAGTACTGTAGTAAAAAAATAATAATTTTGGTTTTACCACTCACCTTCCATCAGATTTCTACTAGTCAACAAAGCAAATAAAGACAACTACTATTTCACATGGTAGATGCAGAAACAAAGTTAATGAAGTATGCTAAAGATAAGAAACATGATCTTGTGCCTGTCTTTTTGTTTTTGTTTGTTTGTTTGAGATGGAGTCTTGCTCTGTTGCCCAGGCTGGAATGCAGTGGTGCGATCTCAGTTCACTGCAACCTCGGCTTCTCAGGTTCACACTGTTCTCCTGCCTCAGCCTCCTGAGTAGCTGGGACTATGAGCGCGTGCCACCACGCTTGGCCAATTTTTTTTGTATTTTAGTAGAGACAGGGTTTCACAATGTTGGCCAGGATGGTCTCAATCTCCTGACCTCGTGATCTGCCTGCCGCAGACTCCCAAAGTGCTGGGATTACAGGCGTAAGCCACTGCGCCCAGTCAATCTTGTGCCTATCCTTAAATTAAAAACAAAATTTACAAGTTACGTAACAAAAATAAGTAAATAGTTGACCTGGCTCATTGAAAGATATAGCTCTCCTTTCTCAAAAACAAAACAAAAAAAGGGAAAAAATATCCTTCAAGTCTGAGACACATATGTGTATCTAAACAGAGAGAGAGAGAGGGAGAGTAAATGAGTCAATAACTTCAGATGAATCAAGGGAGTAGAAAAGTAGAAAAGAAATGGGAGAGTTGTAGGGTCCACAAGACAGCAGGCACGGGGTGACTCAGGGGCTCTACTGGCCCCTCTCTGGGTTTACCACCGTGGGCGGGTGGATCAGGCCCTTGCCTGAGGAGAACCCTTGCAAGGTCAGATATTTACCACCTCCTCCCTATCGTTGGAAACAAGCGCTCATTGTAGCCCAAAGAAACCCACGCTTAGACAGAAAATTCCTTAGCAAGGCACCTTTACTTCTGTAGAAGGGTGCTGCTTGGGCCTGTTACAATCACAAGAGCACACTGAACAAGGGAGGGAAGGAGTTTGTAATGCTAATTCTGTGTCCTTCCCCTATTGGCTGGGGTTGGACTGCACAATCAAAGCTGATCCTGATTGGCTAAAACTTAAACTTTTCCAAATAGGGTAAACCCGCAATTTATGAAAAGAAGAGGT
>NW_012104165.1:184398-200552 GCF_000951045.1 Mandrillus leucophaeus | reverse complement strand
GGGGGGCGGCAGTGGGTACGACTGATTTACAACTTTTACAACTTATGACCAGAAAGTTGAGTCTTTGAAGAGGAACTTGTTTGTCCCAACCATTTCCCCTCTTCCGTTTTACAGTTCTTCCTCTTCGAATTTCTTCAGCAGGATTTGTTTTTTTTGTTCTTCTTGATTATCTAGGAGCAAGAGCTTATCTGAGTACAGAGGGGGAGAGGTGGGGGAGGTTTTTGTGAGAGCTGCTTCTATGAGCCTTTGGGTTAACCCATGAATAGAAGGTATGATACAGCAGTCCACAAGGATGAGAACATCTGTAACAATTGCGAGGAAGGTAAAGATTGAGGTCATGAGTCCCTTCCATTTTCCAAACCACCTTTCCATCAGGCCCATAAAGGGGTCATCTATTCCAGAGTTTTCTCCTTATTCACTTGCTAGGGTGGTAAGGCCTTGTAAGACTTCTGTGATTGTCCTGCTGGGGGCTGTATTATTAGGAATAAAAGTACAACACTGGACCCCGATCATGACACAGACTCTGCCCTTTTCAGGTAATATCATGTCAAGGGCTATTCTAGTTTCCCAGGCCATCTGGCTGGTAGGGCCTCAGCTATTTCTTTTACGGCATCTCTGGTATAATTGACAAATTGCTGTTGATTGTAGTATATATAATTTATCCACTCTACATTTTTGTTAATAGTGGACCACCAGAATAAGATAGGCTCAAATCTGGTGGCTATTTGGTTTTAAGCTTTGAATTCATTTGGTACCCCCTGTGGGACCCCAATACTCTCTATGTAACGTGCAGGTCAAAGAATAAAAAGGGGCTTCTCTTTTTCTTCGGGTTACTTGCTTCCTGTCTGGTTGATGAAATGCCAAGGTGAAAGGAATGGCTAATTGGATCAGAGCGCAAGTGCTGCTCCAGTTGCTTGGCAGTGTACCCAATGTTGGTCCCCCACAATACTGCTCAGTGATAGACTAGGTCCTACACATCTGCTCAGGGATAGACTGGGGCTGACTGAGTGGTTAGTTCTTGAAAAAGTTTAGGCCCACTGCATCCCGTCAGGTTTCCAAGGAATGTCAAATGTTTCCCTTGCCGTGACAGACACAAGGTAAAATTGGCATTGAGAGCTGGAGATTGAAGGGCCCTTGGGGGCTGTTCCACAGGGCTCTTTACCTTTGGGAAAAGTAGTGAAAGATGGTGCATGACTTGTTTCCCCAGGCTGTGGGGTGCTGGGAGAGACCTACCATACAATCCATTCCTGGTTGGTTGGCCCATCCGAGTGGGAAGGGAACAATTTGGGTTTCATGGCCTGCCCATTGCACAAGTGTAACAATCACTTTTATTAAGAATGCAAATGGAATATTTAATCCATTCCAGCCAGGCATTCATATCTTGATACCTGGTTTCTATGGCTAGGGTTTGCTTCAAGTCCTTGATGTCTACTATAGCTACTTTGGTTTTGTCATTCGGCATGAAGCTAGAAATGGTTCGAATGTGTGGGAGGGGGTAATGGTGGAAGATGGAGAAGGAGGAGCAAAGCACATTTCAAAGAAGCCTATAGGGTCCTTTCCAATGACATCTGCTCCTAGGCTGTAAAAGCGCTCTAAAGTGGGTGTAGGGTTGGTGGAGGTAGGGGTCTTAGTAGAGATAAGTACTGGGTTGCAATGGTGAGATTGGCAATTAGAGGGGGTGGTTCCTTTGGTGAAGTGGAGGTAGGGTTTTAGGGTGGCGCAACCCTCTGAGGAGGTCCAGCCCTGACACTTGCTAGTCCATATAACATCTCCCCAAGTATAGCAAAACCACCAATGCCAGGTTCATGCCCGTTCGTGCAAGTGTCAGTTTTGTAGGCGGTACAGTCTATCCTGGAGGGACAAAGGTACTTTTCAGAAGAGACTAGCTGTCTTTTACTTTGGAGATCCCTGCTGGGCATGACAAGACAGGCATCAAATGTAATCGTTTCGGGGGAGGGTAATTGGGTTACATTGATGATAAGACGTCCTTGGGTAGCTAAGGGAAGAAGAAAAAGACAGATTAAACCCTTTTGAATGTTAGTTTGGGGACTGTCGAACGACAGTCCATGACTTTGCAAGGGGTGGGGTCTTTTTTACTTGAGTGTGGTGGGTCCATCCCTTTTCAGCCATTCAGATTGCTGTTTCAGTCATTAGGAGTACTAGATAAGGTCCCTCCCAGGTTGGTTCCAGCTTTCCCTCTTTCCAACGTTTGATAAGGCTGCTGTTGGTGAACTGGGAATTCGAGGGGTGGAGTTTATGCTAGGAGGCCTTGAGTCCTGAGGGAGGAAAGGGTGGAAGACAGACCAAATATATAGTTTTTGAGAAACTGATCTTTTATTTCAAATGTAGTCAGTAGTGGAATTTAGATAAGGCAGCCTATAGACCATTTCATAAGGGGACAGGCCAACATCTTTTCGAGGGGCAGTTCAGATTCTTAGTAAGGCAATGGAAAGGCATTTTGTCCATGGTAACTGAGTTTCCAAGATTAATTTGGTTAGGTGATTTTTTAGAGTTTGATTCATTCTTTCAACCCTCCCTGATGAGGGCGGGTGCCAGGGAGTATGATATTCCGATTTTATTCCTAGTACTCGGGTTAGTCCCTTAATGATGTGTGCAGTGAAGTGGGTTTCATTGTCCAGATCAGTGTTCTTTATTAGTCCAAACCTGGGTATGATATGTTCCAACAGGGCTTTGACTGCATTACTGGTTGTTGTGCTTGGGAATAGTGGGTGAGATAGTCAACTATTACTAGTAAATACTTAAGATAGCCTATTGGGAGCATTTCCGTGTAGTCAGCTTGGATGCTTTGGAACGGCCTCATCCTTGGGTTTCTTCCCCCAGGAGGTTGCCTCTTTAGGGTTTGCTTGTTAGTTTTTCTGCACCATCCACCACTTGCAACCATTCGCCACTTGCCTAGTGAGGGTATATGTCCCTACACATCCATAGACTCTAAGGACTGCATTGCACACAGCTTGAGGATCCCATTGAGTTCCTTGGTGAAGCTGTGACAGTACTTCCCTCATGAGGGGTTTAAACAGCATTTCCCTTCCATCTTTTCACACCCACTTCCCCTCTGGGCTTTCCTTAGCTCCTATTTTCTTAAGTTTCTCTTGGTCTGTCGGGGAGAAGATGGAGATCACAACTGGAGGGGGAAGACAAGGGGTTAGATGGAAAATGGGTGCCTCTTGGGAAGAGGCAGCTTGCTTCGCTACTTAATCTGTGAGGTTATTTCCCCAGCTTTCAAAAGATAGGTTATTTTGGTGTCCTGGGACATGGACAACTGCAATCTCTTCCAGCAGCTGAAGATTTTCTAGTACTTGCATAATTAATTCTTTGTGGACCAAATCTTGGCCCTTGGCCCTTACTATTGATGAGGCCTCGTTCAGTCCAGATCTTTTCTAAAGGTATGGACTACTCCTAAGGAATACTTGGAGTAAGTGTAAATAGTTCCTTCCTGATTCTGCAGGGATTTTAAGGCTTGGTTTAATGCAAAGAGTTCACACGTTTGGGCAGACTACTTATTTGGCAGTCTTTCTGACTCTGCCACTGTGAGGGTTTCCCTATCAACTACGGAGTACCCGTTGGGCCTTTTTCCTTCAATGACCCAGGAGGAGATGTCTATAAAGAGGTGACACCCTGTTTGGAAGGGGGTTTTGCACCTGGATGTGGTCTGACTGTAGTTTGAAAACTGATTGGATCTAAGCAATTATGCTTATGTTCCTCCTGGTTTGGATTTCCTGTTAGGAAAGCAGAGGGGTTGAGTGAATTGTCAGTGGTTAGTGTTAGGTTATCTCCCTCTAATAAGAGAGCTTCATATTTCAAAATCCTTGAGTCAGTAAGCCATCTCGCTGACTTCTGATTAAGAATGGTCCTGACTTGGCCGGGCGCGGTGGCTCAAGCCTGTAATCCCAGCACTTTGGGAGGCCGAGACGGGCGGATCACGTGGTCAGGAGATCGAGACCACCCTGGCTAACACGGCGAAACCCCACCTCTACTAAAAAAAAAAAATACAAAAAACTAGCCGGTGGCGGGCTCCTGTAGTCCCAGCTACTCGGGAGGCTGAGGCAGGAGAATGGCGTGAACCCGGAAGGCGGAGCTTGCAGTGAGCTGAGATCCGGCCACTGCACTCCAGCCTGGCGACAGAGCCGGACTCCGTCTAAAAAAAAAAAAAAAAAAAAAGGAATGGTTCTGACTTGATGAGGTTTTCCCCAAAGGTAATTTTCCTGCTTTCTTCTGTTAGCAAGGCAGTTGCTGCTATGAATTAGACACATTCGGGCCATCCCTGGGTCAAGGATTTTTGACAGAAAGATTGCGGGCTGCCGGTGGCCTCCGTGTTTTTGGGTGAGTACCCGTAAGGCCACTCCTTTGCTTACATTAACAAAAAGGTGGAATGGCTGTTCTAAGGAGGGCAAGGTTAGAACAGGGGCAGTTACAAGTAGGTGTTTTAATTCTTTTACTTGTTGGATCTCTGATGGGGTCCAAAGGAGGGGGTCTGGTCCTTCTTGAGTGTGTTTTTGATATAGGGACTTTGTTTTTAAGGCATAAGAGTCAATCTACAGATGACAATATCCAACCAATCCTAAGAATTTCCTAAGTTCCTGCTTTGTTTCAGATAAAGGCAAAGATACGATACCTTCAATTCATTCGGGTCCTATCTTTCGTTCACCTTTACTGATTAGGTGTCCTAGATATTTTACCTCAGGTTCTAAGAATTGGAGTTTATTCTTTGAGACCCATAATCCTTGTCCCCTTAGGAAATTTAGGAAGTTAACTGAAATTGCTGTTACTTCATCCTTGTTATCTCCTGAAATGAGCAGGACATCTACATATTTGAGTAGGCATATGGATGAAGGCAGGGAGAAGTTTTCTAGGACTTGCTCTAAAATTTGATCATATTGATTTGGGGAACCCTTGGGGCAAGACTGTCCATCGGTACTGCTGTTTTCGACCAGAGTGAGGGTCCTCCCACTCAAAGGCAAATATGTCCCAGCTGTCCTCTGCTAAAGGGCGAGCCCAAAAGGCATCTTTTAAATCTATCACCGTGAACCATTGGTGGTTGTGCGGGATTCTACTGAAAATGGTGTAAGGATTGGGAACAACAGGGTGGGTGGTCTGAACTATTTGGTAAATAGCCCGGAGGTCTTGCACTAGCTGGTATGACCCATCTCACTTCCTTACAGGCAATATTGGAGTGTTATAAGGGGGCATACAGGGTTCAAGGAGCCCATAGTGGACAAAGCTTTCAATTACAGGTTTTAAACCTATCCTGGCTTCCAAGGGAATAGGGTATTGTTTTCTTTTCACTACTTCCCCAGGAGTTTTTAATTTGACATGAATTGGAGGAACCCATAGCTTTCCTCGATTCCCTTCCTTCGACCATATGTTGGGATGGATGCGGCTTTCTTCTGAAGTGGTGAGTAGGTTTAAGGAAGTAAGGTGTTTTCCTTGATTAACATATAGGCCTATGCTTAACTTTAACGTTAAGTCCCTTCCTAATAAATTAGTTCCTGCTTCAGGAATTAACAAGAACTTAGTAGCAACCAACTTATTCTTATATTTGACTTTGGTTTCCTCTAGAATATTTGCTCTGAATCCTTCCCCTTTAACTCCTGAGACAGAAGGTATTCTGCTGAACAGGATAAACCTGATGGGAGAAAACATAGGCAGGAGCCAGCTGCTCCCTAATTGACTAGAAAACTGACTATTTCCAATTTGGGTCCCACTGTTAAATTTATCAAGGGCTCTTGGTGGGACTCAAGATGGAAGATGTAGAGCCCCTGAGCCCACTGTTCTTCAACTGTCATGAGTGAAAGGACTTTCTTTTCCCTCTCCCATTCAGGACATTCCCTCTTAAAATGTCCTGGCTTTCCACACCTGAAACATCTGTTTTTCCTTCTCTGCCTCCTGGTTCCCTGATTCTCAAGTTTCATCCCTTTGCTTCCTTTATAGGGTCTGGCAGCCTAGTACTCAGACAGTGGACAGTATAATTTTTGCCTTTTGCTTCTGCCTTTCCTCATCCCTCTGTACATATACCTTTTGGATCTCTCTTAAAAGTTGGTCTGTGGGACGGTCTTTCCAATTTTCTTTCTTTTGTAATTTCTTTATAGTGTCTGGCCAACTATTGGTGACAAAGTGGAGCTTTAACATCCTTTGTCCTAGTGGGTCCTCTATGTCCAAACCTGCATATTTTCTTATCTGTTCCTTAAGTCTGTTTAAGAATCCCATGGGCCCTTCATCTTTCTCTTGCTGTACATTAAATGGTCAGGAAATATTTTGGGTTCGAAGAACTGATTCCTGAATCCCCTTAATTATCATATCCCTGAGATCTCTCATGTTTTCCCTGTGAGCTGAACTGTTGTTATCCCATTGAGGGTTCTGGGCCAGGAATTTATGCTCTGCTGCAAGGACATTCTGACCAGGGGGGTGCTTGCGCTCCCAGACTATCATAGCGGCCTTGCGGATCATGGTTCTTTCCTCTCCTGAGATGAGAATACCTAGAATAGACATTAAATTCAGCCCAGGTATACAGTTGTGGCCCCAGAAATTGGTCAATTTGATCGGAGACTCCAAAAGGGTCATCTAACAGTGGTTTGAATTCCCTTTTTAGATTTCTAACCTCTGAACCAGATAAGGGGGCATTTACGAAGCCAATATTCACTCCTCCTAGTGGTACTTCCCTTAAGGGAAAAAAGGTTGGAGCAGACTTCTTTGAAGAAGAGAGAAAAGGAAAGTTTTGAATATCCCTTTGGCATTGTTTTATTTCCCCTTGGAGCTTTCCTAAGGGAGGGGCATGTTCAAGTGGCTGTCCAGCCAGGGTGTGGGGTGTCAAGGCCCATGGGGAAGGGTTATATGGGGGAGGGACCGAGTTTTCAGCTTGGGGCAGAGGGGTAGCTGGAGGAAGGGCTGATGTTGAGTTTTGGGGGGAGGGGTAGGTGGGGCAAGGTGGCCTAGAGGATCCCATGTATCTTTGGATATAGAATATGACTTGGCTAGGTTGTCTTTGGAGGGTTTTGAGTTTGGCTTTGCTTTTTCATCCTTTAGAGGGTAGAGAAGGACAGGTCCTGTCTGCAACATAGAGCATAATCTATCTCCTCTTGAGAAACTGGGCTTTTATCATTGACATACTGGCTCCGGAGTTGGCATGTCCAGTTCTCGCCCGACCCAAACTTTGGCCAAAAGACTGAAGGTCTGAGGATGGGTTCCTTAGTCCAAATAAAACAGCAGTACTTTATCATTTGCTGTCTTTTCTCGTGTTTGGTCCTTTCATTATCCTTCCAGTATTTTAACATAATGCCTAGGGGACTGTCAGGGGAATTTTATTGTCTGCTTGGCCTTTTAGAGTCTCTGTCTTACTTGGGGTATTTCCCATCCTGGAGGTTGGTGAGGCTTAATCTATAATATTAGAGTATAGATCTCTTGCACTCCAGTGTCTTAGAGGCTCAACCTCCCCGTTTCCCACTGGGGGTTTCTTGCACTCTCCTGAGCACTCACTTCGTCCTTATTGGCTGCTTCCCTTGTGGGAATTTTAGGTCCTCTTGGCAGGTAGGTAGAATCCCCTGATTGAAAAACCGCCCTAAGCCGTATGAGGTGACCACAGAACCAAGTCTGGACTCTGCACTCGCCCAGTGGTGCGTCTCACTCACACACTTTCAACCTCCAGAGACCCCGACCACCAAGGAATACTTTGCCGCCCCAATAGTGACTTTTCTTACCTTGGTCTGTGCACAGTGTTACCTGTGGTTGCCATGGAATCCTTTTGATTTTATTTTATTTATTTATTTTGAGACGGAGTCTCGCTCTGTCGCCTAGATTGGAGTGCAGTGGCATGATCTCGGCTCACTGCAACCTCTGCCTCCCGGGTTCAAGTGATTTTCCTGCCTCAGCCTCTCAAGTAGCTGGGACTACGGGCGCGTACCACCACGCCCGGCTAATTTTTGTATTTTCAGTAAAGATGGTTTCACCATATTGGCCAGACTGGTCTCATAGAATTCTTAAGGATCCTCCCTACTGCCCGCGTTGCTAAGAGTCTGGATTTATTCGTCACTTCGGGTGGGACTCGATCCTCCGCTCCTGGGGCCACCACAACGAGGCAGTGGGACAGTCTTCCCATGAAAGATAATCGCTAGCCCCTCTTGAAGGAGAATGGGATCCCGGACGAGTCCCTAAGATCTGCTGGAAACAAGTGCTCGGTGTAGCCATAAGAAACTCGCACTTAGAAGGAAGATTCCTCAGCAAGGCACCTTTACTTCTGCGGAAGGGTGCTCCTTGCCTGTTACAATTGCAAGAGCACACCAAACAAAGGAGGGAAGGAGTTTTTAATCCTAACGCAGTTCCCGTTTCTGTGTCCTTCCCCTATTGGCTGGGGTTGGACCACACAATCTAAGCTGATCCCGACAGGCTAAGACTTAAACTTTTGCAAATACAGTAAAAACTGGATTTGCGAAAAAAAAAGAAGAGGTTGGCGGGGGAGGGGGTAGGATTGATGTACAACTTTTACAGTTTATGACCAGAAAGTTGAGTCATTGAAAAGGAACTTAGTTGTGAAAACACGCTGAGTTGCCTGACCCAGCCCGGGGCTCAGTTCCTCCCAGATACCGGCGTTTATCATGGGTGTAGATAATGGTGACTTCCCTTGTCTTAGATTTGGGGCCCTTGATCTTCCCGGGACGTAAGGAGTCAGAGACTCTTGAATAAAAGAGCCGTCCCGCTGGTCCTTTCATTTACGCCGATCCCAGCCCGGCACTCACCAAGTGCCCGGCGCCCGGGACTGCAGGGCCAAGTCTGATTTTATCGTTTGCGGAGCTTCAAGCTTAGGAAGCACAGCTGTGAATTTCGGGTCCTGGTGACTGCGGAACCACAGCGAGGCCAGGAGGCGAGAGTGCACTTTCCTAGGTTCCGAGGCCGAGGAGCCCACCTGGCTGGAACGGTCTCAAGGAGCAGAGAGGAATCAGCACCCTCCGAGTCCTCCGAACCTGCGGCGGCTCTGCAGTCGGTTCCATGAGGAACTGGCAGCGATCGCAAGCTTGGAGTTGCTTTTTGGTTTGTTCTGAGTCCTTCACCTGGTGAGGGGAAGGAAGCCCTGCTTGGGGTCGTTGAATCTGAGTTTTTTCCAGTCAGAATCAGTGGTTTGAGATTGTTTTCCCTGAAAAAGAATGGTTTACCTGTGCCTACAGGGAGGAGTTCTCCTTTTCTTAAAAAAAATATTTTATTAATAAAAGGGAAAGTAACATTTCTGTTACAAAGAAAAAAAAAAAAATCAGAGGACATGGATCGGATATGATTTAAGTAAACATAAGAAGAAATCATCGCACCGAGGCGGCCGGTTAGCTCAGCTGGTTAGAGCGTGGTGCTAATAACGCCAAGGTCGCGGGTTCGACCCCCGTACGGGCCACTTGGTTGTTTTTTCTTTTTTTCCCCTCCCTTCCTTTTTCGTTTTTACTTTAAACTGACCACATGTCCCTTGTAAAGTTCGGTTTTACATCAAACTCCAGAGCCTCGCCTATCCATTTATAAATGTAGTTGCACTAACTAGACAGGAATTTTTTTCTTTACTTCACTTTTTTTTTTTTTTTAAATCGACCCCACCTAGCTTGTATACTATGGTCTTACATCCAACTCCAGAGTTCTGCCTATACATTTGTAAATGTGGTTGCAATAGCTAGACAAGCATTAGATTTGTACGTTTTCTGTTCTTTTGAAGAAATAAGATACCAGTTAGGATGAAGAGGGTTTTTTTTGTTTGTTTGTTTTGTTTGTTTTTGAAACAGATTCTTGCTCTGACGCCCAGACTGGAGTGCAGTGGCACAATTTTGGCTCACTGCAACCTCCACCTCCCAGGTTCAAGCAATTCTCCTGCCTCAGCCTCCCAAGTAGCTGGGATTACAGGAGTGTGCCACCATGCCCGGTTAATTTTTGTATTTTAGTAGAGATGGGGTTTCGCCATGTTGACCAGGCTGGTCTTGAACTCCTGACCTCAGGTCATCCTCCTGCCTTGGCCTCCCAAAGTACTGAGATTACAGGCATGAGCCACCGCGCCGGGCCAGGATGGAGAGTTTTTAAAGGAAATTCAGTGAGGTGCGTGGGTGATTTTAGGAATGGGGAAAATAAGAATTTGATAATATCTTGTATTATTTTGCAAAAAAAACTTTCTGAGATGATATTATTTTGACATATTTTAAGCTTTTGAAAGAGATCATATTGATTCTTCCCCTAGTTGATCGCTTAGTTGGTTAAATTGTTGTGTTTGTAGCTTTGAGGGTGAGGGTTCAGTCTATGCAGGAAAAAGCCAGACTTGTGACATTGCTTTCTGCCAAGCTCCAGGCTTGCAACCACAACTGCTCAGCATTAAAATGGATCTGTGGTTAGCCTTTGGCTTATATTTGACAGCCGTTCTCGATGTGGACCATACCAAGCCATTTATGATGTGGCCCTTACCAAGTCATTTACAATTCATTAAACAATTTTTGAACATATATCATAAAAGCGATAGGTTTGAAATTTGACGAAAATGGAGTACATGGTGGGAGATAGGAAGGCCAGAGCCTCTGGGGCCACTCTAAGGCTTAGCATCTCGCTCTTCCTGTCCTGTGCTTTTCTTGGAGTCTGGTCACTGGGTCCCTGTGTGCCTGGCATGTGTCTCATTTACATTTCTTCCTTCACTCCTCATCCTCCCAACATATTTTTACCCTTCTCTTATTTTAAAACATGGGTTGCTATGAAAATGACATTAACAATATTGATAAATAATGAGGTAAATAATGGCTCAAAAACAGCGCCAAGGACATAGTGGGTGAACCACAAAGAGAAGGAGCTCCCTCTGTTTTGCTCAGTGCTGCATTTTTCACGTCAAGAACAGTAAGTAGCTCAAAGTCAGCGACTGAAAAAGGTTAATTTAGAATGAATTAATAAACAGTACCTACTACTTAGTCCATTGTATATTAGATGATATATACAGATTTAAGTATAAGAAGGATTCCACAGGCAGTTGCTGACTTTGAAAACGAAAGGAGCCACCAGCCAGAGAACTCAGGCATCTGCTAGAAACTGCGAACAACCTGTAAACCGATATCTCAGTCCTACAGCTGCAGGGAACTGAATGCTGCTGACGACCTGAGTGAGTTTGAAAATGAATTCTCCCCTAGAGCCTCCATAAGGGACGTGGCGGGGCCTGCTGACATTTTGATATTAGTTTGATGACACCTTGTCAGACTTATAATGCACAGAACTGTGTGATAATAAATGGATGTTGTTTTAAGCTATTGAATTTGTGGTAGTTTGTTAAAGAAGTAATAGAAAAACTAACAAAACAAGAAATTGTTAACCCACCCACACTTCCTACTGTCTATCCTGGGTTATCTTCCTCTCTTCAGTGCAATGTAAGATGAAATATGGTTTTAAAATGAGAGACAATAATTTTCAACATCAAAACAGTAAGAATGAAAAGAAAAATAAAGCTTCTTTTGATCTTAAAAATTAAGGATATATATACATATATATGATAAGTTAATACATTCACATAAACAGTAACTAAAAGTGAAAAATTTCTTCTTCCTCATAGCCCACATCTGCCCAGTTCTTGGCATTCTCAGAACTACCTCCCATATATGATGACAATTCTTCTTAGTTTCCTATGTATTCTCCTCAGTGTTCTTTGTGCAATAGGTGCAGATATACATAATACATTTTACTTTTCCTTTCTAGTTATGGAAAATGTAACATTATACATACTATTTTACATTGTGCTTTTTTCACTTGATATGTCTTGGAGGTGTCTAATTTAGCAACACTTGTAATGCTTTCAAACAGCATTATATACTGTACAGAAATAAAACTTCTTTCTTTCTTTTCTTTTTTTTTTTTTTTGATATGGAGTTTCCATCTTGTCGCCCAGTCTGGAGTACAGTGGTGTGATCTCAGCTCACTGCATCTTCCACCTCCTGGGCTCAAGTGATTCTCCTGCCTCAGCCTCCCGAACAGCTGGAATTACAGGCGTCCGCCACCATGCCCTACTAATTTTTGTATTTTTAGTAGACACGGGGTTTTGCCATGTTGGCCAGGCTGGTGTCGAGCTCCTGACTTCGGGTGATACCTGTTGTGGGAAGTCAGGAACCCCGAACAGAGGGACCGGCTGAAGTCATGGCAGAAGAACATAAATTGTGAAGATTTCATGGACATTTATTAGTTCCTTAAATTAATACTTTTAAAATTTCTTACACCTGTCTTTACTGCAATCTCTGAACATAAATTGTGAAGATTTCATGGACATTTATCACTTCCCCAATCAATACTCTTGTGATTTCCTATGCCTGTCTTTACTTTAATCTCTTAATCCTGTCATCTTTGTAAGTTGAAGATGAATGTCACCTCAGGACCCTGTGATGATTGTGTTAACTGCACAAATTGTTTGTAGAGCATGTGTGTTTGAACAAAATGAAATCTGGGCACCTTAAGAACAGGATAACAGCGATTTGCAGGGAACAAGGGAGATAACCTTAAAGTCTGGCTGCCTGTGGGCCGGGCAGGACAGAGCCATATTTCTCTTATTACCAAAAATGGGTAAGAGAAATATCGCTGAATTCTTTCTCCAGTAAGGAATATTAACAATTAACAGCCCTGGGAAAAGAAGGCATTCCCAGGGGAGGCCTCTGAAATGGCCGCCCTGGGAGTGTCTGCCTTTATGCAGATGTAGATAGGGATGAAACACACCTAGTCTCCTGCAGTGCCCCTAGGCTTGCTAGGATTACGAAATTCCAGCCTGGCAAATTCTAGTCAGACCAGTTCTCTGCTCTTGAACCCTGTTAAAATGTTTATTAATGACAATGTGTACACAGCAGGAAATGAAAGTTCATTACTGATTCTAGTTTCACCCTGTCCTTGTGATCTCACCCTGACCTCATGCCTTGTGATCTTTTGTTGCCCTTGAAGCATGTGATCTCTGTGACCCACACTTTATTCGTAGACTCCTCCCCTTTTGAAAATTGCTAATAAAAACTTGCTGGTTTTGCAGCTTGCAGGGCATCATGAAACCTGCTGACATGTGATGCCTTCCCCGGACACCCAGCTTTAAAATTTCTCTCTTTTGTACTTTTTCCCTTTATTTCTCAGATCGGCTGACACTTAGGGAAAATAGAAAATGACTCACATAGAATTATTGGGGGCAGATTCCCCCGATAAATACCCCCCAACCTTGGCCTCCCAAAGTGCTGGGATTACAGGTATGAACCACTGAGCTTGGCCGAATCTAGACCCTTTAAGTGCATCCCACCACTGAGGATAGGAAGTATACAAGCAGGATTGGAGAGAGAGAGAAGATTACACCTTTACTTTAATAATATGAATAAAACTCTGTATGAAGTCATGTGATATTCCAAAGAGTCTTCAAGTAGGGGATCCATAACACTCTGTTGATCAAAGGAAATTACATATTAATTTGTTAAAAGATGGCTTTCAGAAAAAGCTAAATCTGTGGCTCTCATACAGTTATAAAAATAAGCATATGATCAAAAAGAATAAAATGCTTCAGAATAAATTTAACCAAGGAGACGCAAGAATTGTACTCTAGAAAATACAAAACATTGCTGAAAGAAATTAAAGAAGATGTTAGAGTGCTCGTGCAATTAAAACAAACACCAACAAGGAGGCACTAAGGCTACTCTGACACTGCTGGTCTGTAGTGCCAGAAGTCTTATTGATGCAAAGTGTAAGTAAATTATATTTTAATGAAAAGGTAGATAAAACATTGTACAACAGTATTCTAGGCCACCAACAAAACTATGACAGAAATCTGGGCATGGTGGCTCAGGTCTGTATTCCCAGCACTTTGGGAGGCTGAGGTGGGTGGATCACTTGAGGTCAGGAGTTTGAGACTAGCCATGGACAACATGGCCAAAACCCATCTCTACTAAAAACACAAGCAAACAAACAGAAAAAAGCCAAGCATATTGGTGTGTGCCCGCATAGCTACTCAGGAGGCTGAGGCATGAGAATCTCTTGAACCCAGGAGGCAGAAGCTGCAGTGAGCCGAGATCACGCCACTACACTCCAGCCTGTGTGACAGATATGAGACCCTGCCTTTAAAAAAAAAAAAAAAGAAAAGAAAAAGAAAAAGAAAAGGAAGCTGTAACAGACACACTAAAAGCCCTCCAACTTTAACTTGTAACATAGCTTCATTCTCAAAGCTGACTCCTTTTTTCTTTTTCCTGAGTGTAGAACAGTTTAGATTTCAAACAGCTCCTTGACACTGCTTTTCATGTCCAAACCAGACATTTTATTGTAATTTGATAAAAGGCCTCTTCCCCTCCTCCCCTACACAAACAAATACACCCCCACCACACAGACTGAATCTTGCCCTCATACCCCAAGGTAATGAGTGAATTATGCTTAGGTCCTCGTAAAGAAAATCTTGGGATGGCGAAGGGGCTTGGCAGCAAGAAACAAAACAAAACAAAACAAAACAAAATTTTGTATATGACTTTTTTTTTTTTTTTTTAGATGGCGTCTCACTCTGTTGCCCAGGATGGAGTGCAGTGGTGTGATCTCGACTCACTGCAACCTCCGCCTCCCACGTTCAAGTGATTCTCCTGCCTCAGCCTCCTGAGTAGCTGGAATTACAGGTATGTGCCACCATGCCCTGCTTATTTTTGTATTTTTAGTAGAGACAAGGTTTCACCATGTTGGTCAGGCTGGTCTCAATCTCCTGACCTCAGATGATCCACCGCCTTGGCCTCCCAAAGTGCTGGGATTTACAGGCGTGAGTCATCATGCCCCGCCTGTATATGACTTTTAAAACAAGAGGACAACAAGTATTTTTCAAAATTGTGTATAGCGCCTATGCATGGACAAAGCAAGTGTGGCACGTATTTGCATAATGTTTAATTTAAAAAATTTATTCTTTAAAAATCTTCAGAATTATGTCTATTTTGCTGTGCATTTTCTTTCACTTTGTTTTATCTTTCCAGGGTTGAGGTTGGGTTAAAAGGTGTGTTGGTTTAGTACCTCTGTAAGACCTAACTAGAGTTCTTTCACTTTTCCAAGGTAAGAACATTCCTAATTAGAATTAGGAAGAAACTTTTATTTTTTTTTAAATAGGAAATTAAAGAAGATGTAAATAAAAGAAAAGGCATGTGTATTAGTGAAGGTTCTCCCCAGGAACAGAGCCAATAGGATATGTGTGTGTGTGTGTGTGCATGTGTGAGTGTGTGTGTATATATGTATGTATACAGGAGGGGGGATTTATTTTCAGGAACTGATTTCTGCAACTGTGGAAACAAGTTTAAAATCTTCTTGGTAGGGCAGCAGGCTGGGGACCCAGGGAAGAATTGATGATACAGCTGGAGTCTGAAGGCATTCTGCTGACAGAATTCTTTTTTCCTTAGGAAACATCAGTTTTTTTCCTCTTCAGCTGATTGAATGAGGCCCATTCACATTATGGAGAGCAATCTGTTTGACTCAAAGTCTACAGATATAAGTGCTTATCCCACCCAAAAAATACCTCTACAGGAATATCTAGAATAGTATTTAACTAAATATTTGGGTACTGTGGTCTAGCCAAGTTGACACATAAAATTAACCATTACAATATCCCATGTTCAAAGATTGGAAGACTTAGTATTATTAAAATGGCAATTCTGCCCCAAAGCTATCTAAAGGTTTAATGCAATCCCTATTAATATCCTAATAACTTTTTTTTTTCCCCAGAAATGGAAAGGCTGATTCTAAAATTCATATGTTTTTGCTATCAAAAGAAAAACAGGCTGGGCTTGGTGGCTCACGTCTGTAATCCTAGCATTTTGGGAGGCCGAGATGGGCAGATCACTTGAGGTCAGGAGTTCAAGACCAACCTGGCCAACGTGGTGAAACCCTGTCTTTACTAAAAATACAAAAATTAGCCAGGCATGGTGGTGTGTACCTGTAGTCCCAGCTACTTGGGAGGTTGAGGCAGGAGAATCACTTGAACCCGGGAGGTGGAGGTTGCAATGAGCCAAGACCATGCCACTGTACTCCAGCTTGGGCAACCGAGTGAGACTGCATCTCAAAAAAAAAAAAAAAAGAAAAACAAAGTTGGAGAACTTGCACTTTCTGATTTCTAAAGATACCACAAAACTACAATAATAAAAATAGTGCAGTGCTAGCATAAAGATAGACATATAGATCAA
>NW_012104165.1:181980-183003 GCF_000951045.1 Mandrillus leucophaeus | reverse complement strand
AAGTGGATAGACATGATGATTGCACAGCATTGTAACCATACTAAATGCCACTGAATTGTATAATTTACAATGATTAATTTTATATTATGTAAATTTTTTCTCAATAAAATTAATGAATACAGATTAAGTATCTTATTTTGCTGATTCAGTGATGGAATCAGACAGATGTTGTAACCAGTTTAAAGGGAAAGTCAAAAAACACAAATTTATATGGAGTAAAAGAATTAGATTGGCAATGGAGAGAAAACTAGTTTTTCCACTGTGGGAGGAAAGTTGTGTTAGTTCATTTTGCGTTGCTATCAAGGAATATCTGAGGCTGGATAATTTATAAAGAAGAGAAGTTTATTTGGCTCATGGTTCTGCAGGCTGTACAGGCATGGCACCAGCATCTGCTCGGTTTCTGGTGAGGCCAAAAAGAGCTTTTACTCTTGGGGAAGTTGAAGCAGGAGCAGGCGCCTCATGGTGAGAGAGGGAACAAGAGAGAGAGAAGGAAAGCCCTAGTCTCTTTTTAAAGTCCAATCTGAGATTCCTTGTGAGAACGCTCAGGTTTAACAACCAGATCTCTCACATGAACTCATTACTGTGGAGAGTGCACCAAGTCATTTATGAAGGATTTGCCCTCATGATTCAATATAGTAAAGTCTTTTGTTTATTTATTTTTGTTTGTCTATCTTGCTTCCTTGAATTCGTTTTAATCATTGTCTTTCTAAGAACATTTCATGTCACTCCTCTCTAAAAATTCTTCACTGAATCTCTGTTATTTTGCAAAGCTTTAAATAAGATTGACACCATATATTCTGTGTCATCTTCTGTCATTCCTCTTAATTTACTTTTCCCTTCTTTCCTAAATATAACAGGGGGAAGGGAGAATTCTACTTCCTCATCTTTCAAAACCAGGCTGTGAGACAGTCTGCAAATATGTTAATAATGGAGAAAGCTTCCTTTCTTTTTTTTTTTCTTTTTCTTTTCTTTTCTTTCTCTCTCTCTCTTTTCTTTTTTTTTTTTTTTGAGATGGAGTCTGGC
>NW_012104165.1:166999-181615 GCF_000951045.1 Mandrillus leucophaeus | reverse complement strand
AAAAAAAAAAAAAAGAAAAACAAAGTTGGAGAACTTGCACTTTCTGATTTCTAAAGATACCACAAAACTACAATAATAAAAATAGTGCAGTGCTAGCATAAAGATAGACATATAGATCAATGAGAGTTCAGGAATAAAGTCATATACTTATGACCAATTAATTTTTGACAAGGGCCAGCAAGACAGTTCAACGAGAGAAGGAATAATCTCTTCAACAAATGGGGTTGGGAAAACTGAAAATTCACATGCGAAACTTTGAAAGTGGATCCCTACCTTATACCATACAGAAAATCTAAATCAAAATGGATCAAAGACTTAAATGAAAGAGCTAGAACTACAAAATTCCTAGAAGAAAAAATAGAAATAAATCTTCATGACCTTCAATGTGACAATGGCTTCATAGATATGACACTAAAAGTGCCTGCAACAAAAAGAAAAATAGACACGTTGGACTTCTTGAAATTAGAAACTTTTGTGGATCAGAGGACGTATCAGAAGAGTGAAAAGGCAACCTGAAGAATAACAGAAAGGCCGGGTATAGTGGCTCACACCTATAATCCCAGTACTTTGGGAGGCTGAGGTGGGCAGATCACGAGGTCAGGAGTTCAAGACCAGCCTGGCCAACGTAATGAAACCCCATCACTACTAAAAATACAAAAAATTAGCTGGGAGGCAGGAGAATCACTTGAACCTGGGAAGTGGAGGTTGCAGTTACAGTAGATCATGCCACTGTACTCCAGCCTGGGCGACAGTGCAGGACTCTGTCTTAAAAAAAAAAGAATGACAGAAAATATTTATAAATCATATATCTGGTAAGGGTCTAGTGTCCAGAGTATATTTTTAAATAAAAACTCTTACAACTCAACAACAAAAAGAAAACAAACCAATTAAAAATTGGGCAAAAGACTTGACTAGGAATTCCTTCAAAGAAGATATACAAATGACCAACAAGCACATGAAAAGATGATCAACATTATTAATTATTAGGGAAATGCAAATTAGTCAGATACCACTCCTTACCTACTTGGATGACTAGAATTAAAAAGTCAGGTAATAGCAAAGTGTTGGTGAGGATATGGAGCAACTGGAATCCTCATACATCTCTAGCAGGAATGTAAAATGGTGCAGCCATTGTAGAAAAGTTTAGTAGTTCCTTAAAAAGTTAAACATAGAATTACCATATGAACTCACAATTCCACCCTTATGCATATAATCAATAGATTTAAAAGTAGGTTTTCAAACAAATACTTGTACATGAATATTTATAGTATTGCTGTCACAATAGCCAAAAGGTGGAAGCAACACAAATATCCATCAACTGATAAAGGCACAAGGAAAATATAGTACATCTATACAGTGGAATATTATTCAGCATAAAAAGTAATGAAGTACTCATATATACACAACACGGATGAACCTCAAACATTATGCTAAGCAATAGAAGGCTGACAGTGTATGATTCCATTTAATGAAATATCCAGAATAGGTAAATTCATACACACAGAACTTACATTAATGATTGCCAGGATCTGGGGAAAAGAACAATGGGGAGTGACTGCTTAATGAGTACACAGTTTGTTTTTGAGGTGATTAAAATGTTTGGAAGTGGATAGACATGATGATTGCACAGCATTGTAACCATACTAAATGCCACTGAATTGTATAATTTACAATGATTAATTTTATATTATGTAAATTTTTTCTCAAAATTAATGAATACAGATTAAGTATCTTATTTTGCTGATTCAGTGATGGAATCAGACAGATGTTGTAACCAGTTTAAAGGGAAAGTCAAAAAACACAAATTTATATGGAGTAAAAGAATTAGATTGGCAATGGAGAGAAAACTAGTTTTTCCACTGTGGGAGGAAAGTTGTGTTAGTTCATTTTGCGTTGCTATCAAGGAATATCTGAGGCTGGATAATTTATAAAGAAGAGAAGTTTATTTGGCTCATGGTTCTGCAGGCTGTACAGGCATGGCACCAGCATCTGCTCGGTTTCTGGTGAGGCCAAAAAGAGCTTTTACTCTTGGGGAAGTTGAAGCAGGAGCAGGCGCCTCATGGTGAGAGAGGGAACAAGAGAGAGAGAAGGAAAGCCCTAGTCTCTTTTTAAAGTCCAATCTGAGATTCCTTGTGAGAACGCTCAGGTTTAACAACCAGATCTCTCACATGAACTCATTACTGTGGAGAGTGCACCAAGTCATTTATGAAGGATTTGCCCTCATGATTCAATATAGTAAAGTCTTTTGTTTATTTATTTTTGTTTGTCTATCTTGCTTCCTTGAATTCGTTTTAATCATTGTCTTTCTAAGAACATTTCATGTCACTCCTCTCTAAAAATTCTTCACTGAATCTCTGTTATTTTGCAAAGCTTTAAATAAGATTGACACCATATATTCTGTGTCATCTTCTGTCATTCCTCTTAATTTACTTTTCCCTTCTTTCCTAAATATAACAGGGGGAAGGGAGAATTCTACTTCCTCATCTTTCAAAACCAGGCTGTGAGACAGTCTGCAAATATGTTAATAATGGAGAAAGCTTCCTTTCTTTTTTTTTTTCTTTTTCTTTTCTTTTCTTTCTCTCTCTCTCTTTTCTTTTTTTTTTTTTTTGAGATGGAGGCTCTGTTGCCCAGACTGGTGTGCAGTGGCATGATCTCGGCTCATTGCAACCTCTGCCTCCTGGGTTCAAGTGATTCCCCTGTCTCAGCCTCCCGAGTAGCTGGGATTACAGGCGCGTGCCACCATGCCTGGCTAATTTTTGTATTTTTAGTAGACACGGGGTTTCACCATGTTGGTCAGGCTGGTCTTGAACTCCTGACCTCGTGATCCACCTGCCTCGGCCTCCCAAAGTGCTGAGATTACAGGTGTGAGCCACTGCACCTGACCTGAGGCTTCCTTTTAATGTGTAGGTTGAATCTGGAGTAACTGACAGGTGTAAGGTAGTGAGAGTTTGATAGCTGATTTGTGTGTTCCACTTAATATTTCAGACAGAGGTTGTTTAGGGCCACTTAACTAAAATGTACCTGAGAACATATTTGTTTCTGTCTGTGCTTTTAGTAAGCATAGAGCAAGAATAACACTATAACATGTAATATATAAATCTTCAGATATTTTCAGCCTTCATTGAATTTAGTTTGCAAGAAAGAGAGAATACTGTAGTATTCAAGTTTGTATTTTTAGATACTTAAACTTTGAAGACATAGCTTAATCAATTGTTTACAAATTTTTCAATAGCAGCATTCCAATTTGCAAGATCCTTTAAATATCAGTCTTCTGAGAAGTGAAGCAGAGGCTTGTGACAATCTTTTTTGCTCACATTCCTTTGAAAGTAGGTGGGAGAGAACTGCTATGAATAAAATGAGAAAGCAGAATTCAGATTTACTCTGAAGTATAAACGATTTCAGGCACAGTGCAGGACTACTTTTACAGCAGTGAAAAGACAATGACTCTGGTGGAACTCTGATAATAACCTTTGAAATCTCTTTAGATAAAACTGAGAAACCTAATGAGTCAGCCAGTGCTACAGAGGGTACACTTTAGTTTATGAACTGCAATGCCACTTAAGATTCAGGAAAGTCATTCATTTGTGATTTATTTCCTCAATATATAATTGAGTCCTTAGATCCTAGATGTACAAATAAGACAATTCTTAGAGTCATACAAAACCGAAATGGTGAGAAAATAGATTTCACCATTACTCTCTTATTTTCAAAAATCAAAGTGAATCAGACTCCAAGCAAAATGCCATGGCTTATTAATTATTTGCCTGACACTGATAATCAAAATCTATCATGTGCTGAAAATGATGGCTATCAAGGTTAAGAGGCTGGAGACTGAATGTCTATGACAGAATTTGAAATATTGCTCTCTACTATGTATTACAAGATTTTTTTTTTTTTTTTTTGGTACAACTTATACACCCCCAGTCTTACCTGTCATCAGCAAACCCATTGCTTTTTACCAACAGAAACTTTATTCATTTTTCCCTTCATCCCAACTCTTTCATATTGTGATGCAGTTACCTGGCAAGGGACTCCCCATAATTGTGCTAATCGCTCAATACAGATTTCACAACCTATAAATTCCTTAATGCATTTTCAACTTATGTATTTGCAACATAATATTGAAAATATAAAATTGAACAACTAAGGCCCCGCTGGGATTCGAACCCAGGATCTCCTGTTTACTAGACAGGCGCTTTGACCAGCTAAGCCACAGGGCCCCTTTTGGGCATATGTTCAGATATATCATATTTATAACATTTTTGACAAATTATCAGTTTGCCAAAAGTGTACTTAATTTTGTGACAAAGAAAGCACATCTGTGTTTCTGAACCAGCAACAAAGCAGAAATTCCAACACTTAAAAAAATACTTTTCTTCAATGCAGGGTTTTAGAATTTATTTCAAATTGAAATGAGTGAAATTACTATTTCGTGGTGACTATCTCCCCCTACAGGAAATATTGGATATCGCAACATATTTTAAACATTTCTCTATTCGTACATTCATTTTGTCCACAAATGTTGAGTACTGCATTTCAGGTGGTTTTCCAGGTATTGGAGATTTTATTCACTGAAAACAGTGAATAAAACAGCAAAATTTTCTTCCATTATTGAATTTATGTTCTACAGGGAGATAAAAAAGCAAAATTTTAAAAATTGGCCGAAAGCAACAACAAAAAACACCCCAAAACTAATAAACCAACTTAAAAAATCCAACAAGAAACAAAAACACAAGGGATATGAAAACCAATCTCTTTATTGCTGGGTTATAGCACCCACCACACTACCTTCTGAACTAATTCACTGCAATTGAGAAAAACCATTATGCTTCCATTTTATCTAATCTGGCACAAGAAAGTGAGCCTAGACCAGGACACAGTGATGCAGTGGAGATTTGTGGTCATGCTGATTCCCACTCACCCAAACTAGGCACTTTGAGATCCTCTGTTTCAAAGAGAGCTTTGGTCTCAACAGGAGATCTTCTGTTAGAAACAGTAAGTTAGGTGTAAACAGGGAGTTCTGCTGGATGGGTATCTTTGCTTCTGCCATAGTCTTGTTCTGCTCATTTGCCTGCTGGGTTAAAACAGACTCAATTTCTAGACCCACATAGACTGTAAAACTGCGTGGATGATACAGAGAATTAGAGAACAAAGTAGAGTACAATGTGATAGCCCTCACAGGACGCTGTGGGAACCTCTAACTTGGGCCTCACAGAGTTGCATGACCTTTTATCTCAGGTTCTATGTCGGTTTGATGAATGTAGAAGGAGTCATGGAATGTTTAGCTGAATGCAGCTTAGCGTGGGGAAAAGCAGATGAAACCAATATCCTGAAATATTTAAATAACTGCCTGGTGCTTTGCATATGCATTGATTAAGCATCCACAAAATGCAAGACCCTGGAAAGATGAGAAATTACTTAGGTTGAGGTTGAGTTTTTATTTTTTAACCAAGCCTGGTGTTGCTTCTGATTTATTTCCTGTAGGTCATGAGCTTCTACTCACTACCTAGCTAATCACAAGGCCAGGATATACAAATTTTTTGGCTTTCTTGGCTGAGGTTTTTTGTTAAGTTTAGTTATTTATTCCCTGACTTCTGTTTCTCACTGACACGTGTTTCATAAATCTTGCTATGGTGTAAAGCCCTGGAAGAAAAACTCTTTGTTTCTCCTTTTGGAAATCTTTCCAAGATATGAGTAGACATTTCAACATAAAGTAGGTGCTGGAATGGTGTGGCTACAGATAGATTGCTGCACCCTTGAGAGAAATTAACACTACCAAACCGCTGTTTAAAGTGTTTCATCTGGATTTCTGCTGACATTAGAAGGAAAGTTCTTTTCCTGATTCCCTGACTTTTGGGGCTATCCTTTCTAGAAACTACCTTTACCCACAACATCTGTGTCTTCCCTAAACTTATGGCCTATCATAGCAAACATTTTGGCCAACATCTGCCTTATAAAAAGCCTTGCTCAAATCTTCAAATAAGCCTCAATCCTGAGGACAGACAAAACCCTTCTTGTTATTGTTAGAACTACCTTATCAGCATCAAAGAAGCAGAGGATTGTGGTCAAGTTAAATAGATGCTGAGTCTGGTAAAAGTCTTTGCAATATTACTACTGTATGAAGGCCTTCCACCACTTAAGTAGCAATGATATTTATTTATTTAACTCCAAAATGGCTTATTTTATCATTTTTTTTGTTTGTTTGTACCTTACTAAGATAGTGCCATCATGCATTTAACACCCTTAAATCTTTAGAACAATTTTAGAAGGTGGTAACTTTCATTAACTTCCATTGAGAGATGAGAATGATAAGACATAGAAATGTTAAAAAGTAATTTCAAGACCATGGATGCCATAGGTAGAGTAAGACAATTTTCTTTCTGAAAATGTGGTTGGCAGATTGTATAAGATACTTCCATACCAATATTAGTGCATTCATAAAATGCAAGCTTTTAATCTCACAATTCCCCTGTTTACTTAATACCAGATTTCTAGCAATGCTCACTCAAAGCTGCAAAACAATATTGTGAACCAGAGAACTTTACACCTCTAAGATAAACATGTGCTTTGCACTGAGTATCATATGGTACACGTCAAGCAAGCTCTCTACTTTTCGAGCAAATCATACAGCATGGGTTTTGTTGATCCCTATTACTCACCTGTCACTACAATTTTATTCTGTGATAGATCTAGGACCCTAGCTCTCTCACTAAGAGGTAGCCAGCCTCTGAGTCAGAGTCCATAGATTTCTGCTACTCAGGCCAGTAAGATCTGAGGAAATGTGTTCTGGAGAATTGCAAGATCAAGATGTTTATTGCTTTAGCAGTTTTATCATTCACTTGTGGCAAGTAATTGACAAGAACTGATCCTTTGGGGTCAATACATGCTTGGTCCCTGTCTTCACTCTTGTAAGACTGAGTCAAGATAAAATAGACTAAAAAGAAAATTGAAGTCGAGTGTGATACAAGTGAACATGAATAACCACTGTAAATGCTATTAAATTACTGTGAAGAGGCCTAGAACCTGACCTCTTGGAGAGATTATATCTGACAGTATAAGGCAGCTCAGCTTAATTACAATATCTCTGAGTTTCAGAATCCATGTCAGTGGACAGTTGGAGAATAAATGGGGGCTATTTGAGCCCCAAGAAGGAAAGAACAAATCTCTTTTGCTGAAATTTTTGATAAGTTGCTAAAAGTATGACAACGCTTTTTTTTTTCTTTCTTTCTTTCTTTTTTTTTTTTTTTTTTGACAGAGTCTCACCCTGTCACTCAGGCTGGAGTGCAGTGGTATGATCTTGGCTTACTGCAACCTCTATCGCCTGAGTTCAGGCAATTCTCATGCCTCAGCCTTCTGAGTAGCTGGGACTACAGGCCTATGCCACTAGGCCCAGCTAATTTTTGTATTTTTAGTAGAGACGGGGTTTCACCATGT
Organism: Mandrillus leucophaeus; assembly: GCF_000951045.1. Taxonomy (NCBI): domain Eukaryota; kingdom Metazoa; phylum Chordata; class Mammalia; order Primates; family Cercopithecidae; genus Mandrillus; species Mandrillus leucophaeus. The sequence continues at coordinate 174,181 of NW_012104165.1, read as the reverse complement.
TGGCCAGGCTGGTCTTGAACTCCTGACCTCAGGTGATCTGCCCACCTCGGCCTCCCACAGTGCTGGGATTATAGGCATGAGCCACCACGCCTGTTTGAATACTAGCCATCCACCAGGGCCAGGAGGGACGAAGTGCCATTAATGTGTTCTCAGAGGGCTGTGCTACTAACTAGAACTGGGCTCATGGAAGCTCCTCTGGGGATCTGCCTGTCTCTAGCCACCTCCTATTGGTCCCAGGTAGCACCAACTACTTCTTTCCAGCCACCTCCCTATCTCAGATCAACTCTCCTCCATTCCCACCTCACCCAACAGTGTACTTGGCCCTTTAGAACTCATTCTAGAAACTGAACAGGCTAGAAATGGGGGCTGTTCTTCTGGGCCATTATTTCCCCTCCTCAAATTCCTTCAATTACTCAAATTGCTTTAATTTTCTCCAGACGATCAAAGGTTACAGTTTCTCAGCATTGGTCCAGCTAGGATACTTAGAAATGCGTGATTAATAATTTGTCTTTTGTGTTTTAAGAAAGATCTCCACAACAAACCTGGATCCCCTTTTGAACAGTCCTTTCCTCATGCCTACCAGTGTTTGAAAGTAAAAGTTTTCCATTAAAAAAAAAAAAAAGACCTCAGTTTCTTTACATACAGCCAATGCCAACAAAACTGTAGGGCTTGGGTAGGGTTGGGAAGAGAAACTTTGGAGAGGGAAAAAAAGAAAGTCAAGGAGAGAACCATAGACACTCTCTGCTTGGCTGACTGGTTGGGGCACCACGATGAATACTAGCATTTTTTGTGTACAGATTAGATCATGAGTCAATTCAATTTTGCATGCGTTTTTCTGAGACTATCTCTACCCCAGCACGTTGCAAAAGTGAGCGCACACGACGTCAAGGTATTGCCGTGACTCGGATTCGAACCGAGGTTGCTGCGGCCACAACGCAGAGTACTAACCACTATACGATCACGGCACGCCACCAGAGGCCGCTGCCTGGAGGGTTCTCCCTTTGCTCATTTCTCAGGAACTGTCTATTTTTGTCATCTAAAGAATGGTGCACTGTCTTCCGTCCTTATTTACACACCTACCCAGTTTACTTCCTTATCCACTCCCTGTCCCCAGTATTCTGCTTATGGCAAACAAGCCAAAGGTGACACGAATTGTTTCATTATACGGATTTTTCCCAGCGTGGTGGTTCTTTTTTGGGATTGGTAATATTGTGCTTGTAAACTTACTAGTCTCACTTTCTATCGCCAACCCACGCATGTCTCTTGCTTAGTTTAGCAGTGCGGTCCTCAGATCTTTGGCAACAAAAGGAAGAGGGCGCTACTTTGAAGTGGACCTGCCGGATCCCATTTTTTGCCAAACTAGTCAGAATCTTTGGGGGCTTGGCATGGAATCTGGCATCTCGACAGGTGCCAGAAGTGAGTTTCTCGTCACGAGGAACTATGTAGCTTCGTCCTGACCCAGGCACCTGTGAGAAGCCCCTGAGGCGCTGGCGCACTCAGCCTGCCCACCTGAGCCGTCAGGAAATGTCCTGCGGCGCTCGCACCTCAGAGTGAAACTTCTTTCTCCCTCTCATACCTAGTTTGCCAGAAGGGGGAGATAAGAGAGTGCCTCTCCTGTGGCTCCAAAGCTCTATGGGACTTCCCTCCCGCCCCGCTTGCTGTTTTAGGAACGCAGCCTCTAGAGTCAAGGTCCTGGTCGTGTTTCCCCCTTGATACTAAATGTTGTTTTTTCTGTAAAATCATTCTGGTCTTAAACTCCTGAACTCAACTGATCCGCTCCCCTAGGCCTCCCAAAGTGCTGGGATTACAGGAGTAAGCCACCGCGCCCGGCCTCTTCTCTTTACCTGGCTAAATTTGTTTAATGCTTCAGCTTCAACTCAAGGAAGCTTTTTCAAATCAAGGAAGCTTTTCTTGACCTCCCGTCTCGACGCAACATATGGTTCCTTTTTTTTTTTTCTTCCTTCCTTCCTTCCTTCTCTCTCTCTTTCTCCCCTTCTCTCCTTCTCTCTTTCTCTCTCTCTCTTTCTCTCTCTCTTTTCTTTCTTTCTTTCTTCCTCTTTCTTCTTTTTTTTTTTTTTTCTCAGAGTCTCGCTCTGTTGCCCAGGCTGGAGTGCAATGGCACAATCTTGACTCATTGCAATCACCACCTCTCAGGTTCAGGCCATTCTCCTGCCTCAGCCTCCCGAGTAGCTGGGTTTACAGGCGTAAGCCACCACGCTGGGCTAATTTTTGTATTTTTAGTAGAGACGGGGTTTCACCATGTTGGCCAGGTTGGTCTCCAACTCCTGACCTCAAGTGATCCACCCGCTTCGGGCTCCCAAAGTGCTGGGATTACAGGCGTGAGCCACCATGCCTGGCCACTTGATTATTTTTCACTTTTCCTTTAGTGCTCCTATATCAGTTTGTAATGTATAATACCAGAGTTATTTGATTAATGTCAGCCTCCCTCCTCCTTCTCCAGTATGCCCCAAGACGAGGTTTCCATTTTGTTCAATAGTCTATCATTAGGGCTCCCCATTTGGTAGGTTCTTTATCAATATAATTTGACTGCAGAATGAATGAATGGATGGGCAGAGATTACAATCCAAAGCTATATAAAAGCAACTTCATCCAGCAGCGTCTGGCCCAGTTCAGCAGGCTTGTCTTTTGACTTTTGATGGGAAAACATTGGTAATAATTTAAAGAAAGGTTGAGAGGTCAAGACAGGAGTATTGCTTGAGGCCATTAATTTGAATCAAGTTTGGGCAACATAGTGAGACCTTGTCTCTATAAAAAAATAAAAAAAAATTTAGCCAGGCACAGAGGTGCATGCCTATAGTCCCCATTACAAGGGAGGCTGAGGCAGGAGGATCACGTGAACCCAGGAGTTTGAGGTTGCAGTGAGCTATGATTGTGCCTCTGCACTGCAGCCTGGGCCACAGAGCAAGATCCTGCCTCTAAAATAATAATAAGAAATTTAAAAACGAAGGGAGTTCAAAACCACAGTTGCAGCTATCCATAATAAAGCTCAGCAGAGCCAAAATAACGTGCTTAATTTCCTAAAATTTTCTTTATCTCCTTTCCTCTGTCTGGATTACACAAAACTATGCTAATTACTAACAGCTTTACTGAATGAAGAATTACCTGTTTCCTAACAATTTTTTTTTTTTTTTGAGACGGAGTCTAGTCGCCCAGGCTGGAGGGCAGTGGCGCAATCTTGACTCACTGTAAACTCCGTCTCCCGGGTTCAAGTGATTCTCCTGCCTCAGCCTCTCGAGCAGCTAGGACTACAGGTGCATGCCACCATGCCTGGCTAATTTTGTGTGTTTTTAGTAGAGACGGGTTTTCACTGTTTTAGACAGTATGATCTCGATCTCCTGAGCTCGTGATCCACCTGCCTCGGCCTCTCAAAGTGTTGGGATTACAGGCATGAGCCACTGTGCCTGGCCCTAACATTCATTTTTTTGATCAGGGAAGAGACCTAAGGGCTTTCTCAGTATCAAAGACATGAGCTCTATCAAAGAAAATGCAGCCAGTAAGAAGGAGAATGCAAACTGCCTCTGTCTCAAGTCTCCTTGAATTGAATCTCTCTTTTTCCTTTGCTTAGGGCCTTCCTCAACCCCATTCAGAAAGCTGCTGTGAATGAAAGTGCTTTTCAGCATTTTCTGCTGGGATGTTTTTGGAAATTGGGTTGATCTGCATGTGCTTCTCCATAAAAAGAGAGAAAAGCTGTATCTTTGATGTCACAGGCCTAGAAAAAGGCCTCTTTCCTCGTGCTTATTTTGAAAGGACGTTTTGAATATTTAATCTGACACATTCACTACAGTGATTCTGAGAAGAATAAGAGACAGGCTGGCACAGTTGAACCTACCAGTTCTACCTTTATCATTGCCATGCAGTCTTCTACGTCTGAATTTCTAAACTTTCTGTAATAAATAATTTAAAACCCTCTTTCTTTCAAGGGAATAGTTCAGCAATATTTTCCTTCTTCTCCTGTATTATTTTAAAAAATTCTATTTGATCTCTATGGGATCTTTCATTTCAGCATTCAAAGCTTTTCTTTCTTTCATCTGAAAGACATGTTCTCTTGCTTTCACTTTTCCTTTCAGCTATTGATAGTGCTGTCTTTCACTTTATAGCCGTATTTCCTCAAAGTGTCATCAAACCCCTATCTTATTTCTTTCATCTCATTTCTTTATTACGCTCCTTCATTTTGCTTTCTTCTCCAACATTCCACTTAAACTGATCTATTACATTTCACTAGTTGAAATGGCTATGTTAGTCCTCAACTTATATGATTTCTCAACACTATTTGATACATTGGATTTCTTCCGCCTCTTAGAAACTGCTATGGTCTGAATGTGTTCCCCAAAATTCTTATGTTGATAGTTAATTGCCAATGTGATAGTATTAATAAGTATCAAAACAGTGGCCAATATGTAGAGCCATCTCTCTATATCCAGAATGCACATGTCTAGGAGTCAAGATGTAGAGGTGTGAGTATCGCTTCTCATTATTACTCAGTGATTCATTTGGACAATTTTGTATCCTATCCCTGTGACCTTGATTGAGCTCTGAGGGAATGGGTGTCTTTGTGCCCAGTGGATGTTTCCACTAGAGAGCAATGTCATTTTTCAGATCAATTGAAACTTGAAAACTGCTTCTGGCCATTTTAGTCTTTTCATGCCACTGAACCAATATGCAGGGCAAAGTGTCCCTCTACTTGGAGTGATTGCTCCCAATTTCTAGGAGGTAGTTTGATGTCTGTTGTACAACGGAGGTTAAAGAATACAAAAAACAAAAAACAAACAGAGAAGTCTCTAAATGTTTTTTGCCCACAAGCTATGGTCAATTAAAAATTGTGACAATGAGATAAAGAAAAGACCACAAGGACACAGATCCCACAGGAATAAAGGCATACTTTATACTACTGTGTAAAGAATTCAGCCAATGTGCTGATGGAAGTCAGGAAAACAAGAAATGAATTTTATTTTTATTTATTTATTTTTGAGATAGGGTCTCATTTCATTGCCCAGGCTGGTGCCCAGGCTGGAGTGTAGTGGCATGATCATGGCTCACTGCAGTCTCAACCTCCCAGGCTCAGGTGATTCTCCCACCTCAGCCTCCCCGATAGTTGGGAGTACAGGCATGCGCCACTATGCCTGGCTAATTTTTTGTATTTTCTGTAGAGTCAGAATCTTGCCATTTTGCCCAGTCTCATGTTGAACTCCTGGGCTCAAGTGATCTGTTCCCCTCGGCCTACCAAAGTGCTGGGATTACAGGCACGAGCCACCACACCTGGCCTAAGAAATGAATTTTAGAAGAAAGCTGTGATTACTAACCTAAGCCTTATGATTAGCCACAGAAGCAAGGTTCGTAACAGCTTGTATTATGTTAACTAAGTACTTCTCGCTTTTTACCCCAGTACATTCTAGGAAGGTGACAACTAACATTTTAGTTTTAAAGTAGGATTATGAACAAACTGGCATCACCCCCATGAGCTGGCTGTGATTTCACAAATTCCATATTGGAATGCAGTGCAGACTTTTCACTTGTGAAAAGGATAGTACATGCCAAAGGACAAAAGGGATGGACTGCGCTAGATATTTACTTTTGCCAGCCTAGATTCACTGTCCCCTTCTTTCATCCTGTGTTCCTAGGAGGTTGATCTATACATGAATTTGATCCTTGCCTTTTGGCTTCTGGTCGAATTTGGCTGATGGAAAGTAAAAATATGTCAGAGAGAGGAAGAAGTTCTTTCTGTTTCCAGATTTTCTTTCCTCCCATTGCCCCTTTGGGCCTAGGTGTGGTAATTACTTATATATGGTATTAGCTTCAAAATACTGCACTCTCTCTTGTGGCTTCTTAACACCTTGCTTACTTCTTTGTCAATCTTCAAAGCACCCAGTTGGTTTTTTTCGTTGTTGTTATTGTTTGTTTTTTGAGACAGAGTCTTGCTCTGTCTGTCACCCAGGCTGGAGTGCAGTGGTGCAATCTCAGCTCACTGCAACCTCCGCCTCGCGAGTTCAAGGTCCTGCCTCAGCCTCCTGAGTAGCTGGGATTACAGGTGCCCACCACCACGCCTGGCTAATTATTTTGTATTTTTTAGTAGAGACAGGGTTTCACCTTGTTGGCCAGGCTGGCCTCGAATTCTGGACCTCAAGAGTTCAAGTGATCTGCCTGCCTCGGCCTCCCAAAGTGTTGGGGTTACAGACATGAGTCACTGCGACCAGCCCAAAGTACCCAATTTGAATGACTCATCTTTTTCCTGATGGCTGACATATTGACCTCTTTTAGCTTATACGCTGCTGTGTTTACAGATATTAAATGAAAATACAAATAAGATATTTACTTTCAAAATATAGTCATTGATACAGAGTTTAAACTGATAAGAATGATGATCTTAGCCAAAAGGCTGAAAACACTTGATCTTAGTCAAAAGGCTGAGAAGCGATGATGATATGGAGTTTAAAAACCTGATCTGGGCTGGGTGCAGAGGCTCATGCCTGTAATCTCAGCACTTTGGGAGGCTGAGGCAGGCAGGTCACCAGGTCAGGAAATCGAGACCGTCCTGGCTAACACGGTGAAACCCCGTCTGTACAAAAAATACAAAAAAATTAGCAGGACGTGGTGGCACGTGCCTGTAATCCCAGCTACTTGGGAGACTGAGGTATGAGAATCACTTGAACCCAGGAAGCAGAGGAGGCAGTGAGCCAAGATTGGACCACTGCACTCCAGCCTGGACTACTGAGCAAGACTCCATCTCAAAAAACAAAAACAAAACAAAACAAAACAAAACCTGATCTGGTAAACCCAGAAGGCATAATGTGAACTAGGAATAAGAGAATACCTCATTGAGGAGGTGCCATATTATGAAAATTGAAGAATGAATAGGAGTTACCCAAGGAGAGGCTGGTAGGACAAACACTCTGGGCCTAGGAAATAGCAAGTGTAAAGCTACAGGAGTACCAGATAGAATCAGACAGGCCAATCCCTGAATACACTTTCTAATTCTAGTCCGATAATTTTATAAAATCTTATAGCTTCAAGCAAATTACAAAATGCACTGGTTTCTTCACAAATAGCAATTTTGCTGTAAATAGAAAAAAGTTTAGCAATTCTGTTGTGAATAAAGTTAGTCTTTAATAAGTCAAGCAATATCAATGTACACCAGCAATTTTACCTCCTTTTTTTTTTTTTTTT
>NW_012104165.1:144096-166949 GCF_000951045.1 Mandrillus leucophaeus | reverse complement strand
ATATCAATGTACACCAGCAATTTTACCTCCTTTTAAATGGGATTGCTTTTTTTATTTTTTTTTTTTTTTTTTTTTTTTTTTTTTGGTATTTTCCTTTGTGTGATTCCAAGGAATATTTGCGATCTCAAGTTGATTTACTGATGGCCAGTTCTGAGTCCAGATATCAGTTAGCGTTGTAAACAATCAGTATTCCTCCCAGGTGTTTACTATTACACACAGAATCTAGCTTCCCAGGTAAGTGAAGCCACGTCAATAGTTAGCCTGATATAAAATTATATTATTTTGTCCTTAGTTAAGCACCCCTCATTATCCATAATCACATGTATTTCTCAGATTTTGTCATTGTTAATTATTTAAGTCATGCAGCTCCTCTGGGGTATAAACCTTCACATATTTTTAGATGTGACTTTACTATTTTGATTTTATCAGAATTATTCCTTACAAGGAATGCATGACGACGACTCCATCTGTAATAGGTATGAAGATGAAGGGGAAGGGTGGAACCGAGGAAAAGCATGTATGTATGCGTTTTTAAAATTGTATGTGTCTTAAAAATATATTTTTAAAAAGTATATAAGTGTGATTCCCATTTTCAGGAATCTTTATTCACTTTAAACTATTGTAAACACTATGTGAATAATTAAGTCTAGTTTTATTCTTTCTTATTCGGTTTCTATTAATTCAAATACGATCATGATACTTTTCTGACAGACCTTTCAACATCTCCCTTTAACAATTCTTACCCAAGTTTCTATATACCTTAGACTAAAGCACATGAGACCCGATAGTTAAGAAAAGGCAGTTATGTGTGTGTTCCATGTTGAGTAGATAATATTCTGATATATAGCTTTCTCTCCTACTAATTGAGAATCTGATTGGATAAGTAACACTACACTTTCTTTTCCAAATTAGAGTCCAAACAATACCCACCTCAAAAGGTTGTGAGAATTAAATAAGCACATTCATATTGCATATGTAGCCCATAAGTTGTTGGCACCAAATATCTCTTCTATGTGATTTGTTGTTGTTGTTGTTTTTGAGATTGGAGTCTCACTCTGTCGCCCAGGCTAGAGTGCAGTGGCACAATCTCAGCTCACTGCAACCTCCGTCTCCCGGGCTCAAGCGATTCTCCTGCCTCACCTCCCAAGTAGCTGGGACTACAGGCAGCTGCCACCACACCCGGCTAAGTTTTTGTGCTGGGATTACAGGCATGAACTACTGCACCTGGTAAATGTGTTTCCACCTGGTTTCAAACCAGGGACTTTTCCTTGTGAGGCAAACGTGATAACCACTATACTACAGAAACTCATTTCATGTTTTTTTTTAAAGGCTCCTTCTCCTCTCCTTTGAGCCTCAAGTATTAATTCTGAAGTTTCTTCAGTATGGGGCTAAACTGGATTATTTCGCAGAATGGGAAAAGTGAAGAGATTTGCTGATTCTGGGGTAGGAAAAGTCAGTAGAAAAATCTCCCATTTCCTTTGTAATTGTTTTCTATCACCTTCCATGTGCAACGATTGAGGCATTTAAAACTCTTACAGGAGTATACCAAACTAATAAAGATTTTTAGAAAGTCTGCACATTTTCTTATTTCTCTAAAAAGAAAAGACCCCACCCCCTTCACATTCCCTGATGAAAGTAATCACAGGCTCATGCCTGTAATCCCGGCACTTTGGGAGGCCAAGGTGGGCAGATCATCTGAGGTCAGGAGTTCCAGACCAGCCTGACCAACATGGTGAAACCCCGTCTCTACTAAAATTACAAAATTAGCCGGGAGTGGTGGCACACGCCTGTAATCCCAGCTACTCGGGAGGCTGAAGCAGGAGAATCGCTTGAATCTGGGAGGTGGAGGTTGCAGTGAGCCGAGATCAGGCCATTGCACTCCAGCCTGGGCAAGAAGAGCAAAACTCCATCTCAAAAACAAGAAAAAAGAAAAAGAAAAAAAGTCAAAGAGCAATACCAGCTATGCACTTATACATGCTAAAGTCAGTCTCACAGATACTATCATCGACCTTACTTAACACTGATATTTATATTCATGTTAATATATGTCATAGACATGGAAATACACTGCCCAGATCCTCCTTCAAGGAAAGGCTTGCAGCCCAACTGCAGAGAGCACAATTAGCAGATAGACACCAGCTGTGAGCTTCTTTAGTATTTGCCTCAGCTGCAGAGCTCCTCCCCACTCAAGGCTGTATCCTTCCCCAGGGCAGTCCTCACTCAGTGACCCACAAAGGAGTTAAAAAGGGTGGTCTAGAGCCCCTTTGGCCCAGTGTGGGGGCAACTTGACAGGCATACTGGCTGAGTATACAGAGACCTACATAGCTTTTTCTTCTACTAATTGAGAATCTGATTAGATAAGTAACACTACACTTTCATTTCCAAATTAGAGTCCAAACAATACTCACCTCAAAAGGTTGTGAGAATTAAATAAGCACATTCATATTGCATATGTAGCCATAAGTGGTTGGCACCAAATATCTCTTCTGTGTGGTTTTTTTGTGTTGTTGTTTTTGAGATGGAGTCTCACTCTGTGAGACCTACATAGATTGAAAAAAAGTGAGAAAGGTAGCTATCAGGGAAGAGGAAATTTAAAGTGCAAAGGCCTTAAGACAGAAAATGTGTTTTGCATTTTGTAGGAATAGCCAGAAAGCCTTGAGGCTATGAAGTAAAAGCAGGCAAGTAATATCAAGTTGGGGGTCAGTGGGGAGGAAGGAAACTCATAGGGCTTCCTAGGGTAGGTAAATTAATGTGGACAAGCAATCAAAAGCAATAGCAATACCTGATCTAATAAATTTGATAATACAAATTAACTAGACAGAAAAAGCCATGTTGTATCCTGAGTTACTAAAAGAGTGCATTAATACACCTTCTCCAAAGAAATGGGGCTAAGGATTTACAAATATGGGATTCAGGAAATTCTGTATCCCATATTCTCCTCCCATCGGAATCAAATTGTAATGCAAATGAGTCACTAGACTTTCATCACCTGGGTAAAGTTGCTCTTAAGAGTTAGACCACTTAAGAATTAGGCTGACCTTTCTTGCTTTTCAAGAATACTTAAAATTGCAAAATTTGCCTTTAAAGAGTGGCGAGTATATCCCATTTTTATGGCTGTTTGACAACACTATTAATGTAATATAATTATTACACTGGAGGCCTGGCGTGGTGGCTCACGCCTGTAATCCCAGCACTTTGGGAGGCCGACACGGGCGGATCACCTGAGGTCAGGAGTTCGAGAGCAGCCAGGCCAGCATGGTGGAACCCCGTCTCTACTAGAAACACAAAAATTAGCTGAGGATGGTGGTGCATGCCTATAATCCCAGCTACTCGGGAGGCTCAGGCAGGAGAATCGCTTGAACCTGGGAGGTGGAGGTTGCAGTGAGCCGAGATCGCACCACTGCACTCCAGCCTGGGCAACAGGGAAAGACTCCATCTCAAAAACAAACAAACTCTGGAATTGGTAAATAGACTTCAGGGATTTGCATATTAATGATTTCAGTTATTACTCCTGCTGAATAAGCTTCGCCGGTGTATCCTACAGTAACTTGTGGGTCTTCACTGCCTTCCAGTGGATTAGGTTACATCTAAAAACATTGTAAAGAGTTGCTCCAGCCCAACCGGGAAAGAAGCGCTTTACAATATGGTCTAATGAAACAAACATGACCGTGTCCAGCTTTCTCTAGGACAGTGTAGCGTGGCTCTGAAAAGAGCCTTTGTTTTTCAGTTTTCACAACCTCGCTCCTTATTTGGCCTTATGGTGGCTCTCGGTCTTCTTAGGCAGCAGCACGGCCTGGATATTGGGCAAGACACCACCCTGCGCGATGGTGACTTTGCCCAGCAGCTTGTTGAGCTCTTCATCGTTGCGGATAGCCAGCTGGAGGTGACGCGGGATGATGCGGGTCTTTTTGTTGTCGCGGGCCGCATTGCCAGCCAACTCCAGGATCTCAGCAGTCAGGTACTCCAGCACCGCAGCCAGGTACACCGGCGCGCCGGCCCCAACCCTCTCGGCATAATTGCCCTTACGGAGTAAGCGGTGCACTCGGCCTACAGGGAACTGCAGCCCAGCCCGAGAAGAACGGGTCTTGGCCTTAGCGCGAGCTTTACCGCCTTGCTTGCCACGTCCAGACATACTGACCACAACTTACTTAAGAGTACCCAGCGAAACGAAAGTGGAGAGGCAGCGCCTTTTATAAACACCATTGGGCGCGAAAAAGAAGATATGTCATTGGTTAGAGTTGCCACTTAATTTTAACCAATGGAAGTACATCTTTTGGATTTGTTGATTGGTTGATTAGGTATAACTAACCTCTGAGGTCACCCTGAATAACCACCAATCAGATACAGGACTTTAACTCTTCACCTCATTTGCATGAGAGGTTCTATATAAAAACGACTCCTGGTGCCTTGCTCCTATTACTTCCCGTTTTCTCGATCTGCTGTTAGTCCGCCTCGACTCGTAGTTCGCCCTCAACATGCCGGAGCCAGCGAAGTCCGCTCCTGCGCCCAAGAAGGGTTCGAAGAAGGCAGTGACTAAGGCCCAGAAGAAAGACGGCAAGAAGCGCAAGCGCAGCCGCAAGGAGAGCTACTCCGTGTACGTGTACAAGGTGCTGAAGCAGGTCCACCCCGACACCGGCATCTCCTCTAAGGCCATGGGAATCATGAACTCCTTCGTCAACGACATCTTTGAGCGCATTGCGGGTGAGGCTTCCCGTCTGGCGCATTACAACAAGCGCTCGACCATCACCTCCAGGGAGATCCAGACGGCCGTGCGCCTGCTGCTGCCCGGGGAATTGGCCAAGCACGCGGTGTCGGAGGGCACCAAGGCCGTCACCAAGTACACCAGCGCTAAGTAAACCTGCCAAGTAAGCGTCTTAAAGCCCAACCCCAAAGGCTCTTTTAAGAGCCACTTAAATTGTCGCTATTAGAGCTGCAAACACGTGTTCCTAATCCAGGTTTAAATAATGGCGATCTCTTTAAAGGGGTTGTTATGATCTCATTACATTGAGTAATGTGTACAGTGCTTGTAATCGAGTACAGGCTAAAGAAGCCATATGCACTTTGTTAGTACTGAGAGTACTGAGTAAGGAATATGGCGCCTAAAAAATTAAGGATGTGCAGGAAATTTGCGTTAACAAAGTGCTTCCTGGCTCTTGGCGCGAAAATGGATACTTCCGTTGTGTCGAGTGCTGTGACTTCCTGTTAGAACTTGTTGAAAGCCTATTGTGTCACGTGTACTTTCCACCATTTAAAGGAGTTCTAACTTGAGTTTATGTATTTGTAAATTTGGTTCCCGATGGCCTACCAGTACGTATGGCTTTCGCGCGAGCAATTACCTTATTTAACCCCTTCTAGGCTGTACCCAGCTCTGCCTTGCTTGCTTCCCTCTCACCCCCCGTTTCCACCTCTCCGGCCCACAAGACATCGGGAAGATGCCAGACCACCAGGCAGGATAGTCTGCAAGGGTAAGGGGAGGAGCACAGCTTTTCTCATGAGTGAAGAAACGGAACATGAGATCATCGCGGAGATTCTTGAATAGTTTGCTAGTTGTTAAGGCATGTTCAGCGTCAATTGGTTCAACCACTAATTTTTCCTTTTGACAAAACTTATAGAAAAGGAAAAGCAACTGGATCCAGAGGGGAGACAACAGACTGAGACTAGAGACAGTCCGCCCCGAAGCAAGAAGTTGGAGTAGAGGAGAAGGGAACTTCCGCAGCAGCACAGGGTCTGAGCAGAGTTAGGTGGATTTTATTGTGTAACTGGAGGCTAGAATGGCTATGCCGGTGATAAGTAGTGTGGAACTTTTTTGGAAGAACCAAGTGAAAGAAAGGGTCCACGAATTTTAAGCTAGGTTGTTACCTGGCTAAATTTGTGATTTAGAAATGCAGGCCAGTTTCACAGGGAAATTTTCAATGTATATGTGTCTGTATATATATTTAACATATTTGGCCATGCATTGTTCTAGTCTTTGGGGATATTGCCCGCCCTTGGGCATTTGGAGATTAGCAAGGTCATACTGGAAAACTTTAAATACATGCAAAGCATATGTTCACTGTTCATCTAAGTCTTATTTATCCTATCAGCAATTTTGGGGTTACACTAATATTCTAAGAAATGTATCAACAAATAATTATATTTATTGTTTACCTATATAAAGGCACTGATCTATATCTATACCTATATAGGAGGCAATCACTTGAAGTCAGGAATTCGAAAGCAGCATGGCTAACATAGTGAAACCCCGTCTCTACTAACAATACAAAAATTAGCTGGGTGTGGTGGCGTGTGCCTGTAGCCCCAGCTACTGGGGAAGCTGAGGCAGGAGAATTGCTGGAACCCAGGAGGCAAAGGTTGCAGTGAGCTGAGATCACCTGACTGCACTCCAGCCTGGGCAACAGAGCAAGACTCCGTCGCAAATAAAATTTAAAAACAAACTAAGATACACTATGCCAATGAATTCTACCTTCAGGTATACCTGACTACTCTTTACAGACTAAAATTTTTACTCTGAAGTTATCTGCTGTTATTACCTTTAGACTTACAAACTATTTTTGCAAATGGACATAACATCTTGATTTTATACAATTTACTTTCAGTCCTTTTTGCTTTTTATAAAATTCTGGAAGTGCATTTGTGTTTTAATAGAAATACTGGGTGGAAGTGGCCATAACTTTCTCCTGCTTTCACCCTCACCCCTTTTCTCACTCCCTTCAAAATGATCTCATTTTATTTCTCTCGATAGCACAGATTTCCCCCCGCTTCCCCCTGCAAGACGGAGTCTAGCTCTGTTGCCCAGGCTGCAGTCCAATGGTGAGATCTTGGCTCACTGCAACCCTCCCCCTCCCAGGTTCAAGCGATTCTCTTGCCTCAGTTTCCCAAATGGCTGGTATTACAGGCGCCTGCCACCACGCCTGGCTAAATTTTGTATTTTTAGTAGAGATGGGGGTTTCAACATGTTGGCCAGGCTGGCCTCGAACTCCCGACCTCAGGCTATCTATACCGGCCTCGGCCTCCCAAAGTGCTAGGATTACAGGCGTGAGCAACCATTCCCGGTTGATAGCACAGAGTTTAACAGCTTGAAGGAATCAAAAAGTTCAGATCAATGTTATTTTACAAATAGCTAAATGGATGCAAAGCTTAATTTGCTCAGATCGTTAGAATCAGAACAAGATTCCATTATGCTCTTGTTTGTTCCCATTATACCACGTATCTCTTTGTCATTTATTTTCTCATTAGCCATGTGTATTAATTTGACTTAATTTGAAACAAAAATAGGGCTCTTTTATTCATTTTTATATTTCATAATCTCTCTTAGATTGTTAAAAAGTTGAATGTGCTAAATTGTCTCCTGTCTCATAAAATAATTTTTTAAAGAGTAGTTCAGTGCTTTACAATAATTGCTGTGTGATTCTGGACCACAGCAATTTAATCTAGCAATTGTTACAGCCTCCTGAAGAACACTTGCACAGAATAATTGCCTGCTTCAGATTTTCCCATTCTTTGGGAAACTGAGAGTAGCTCTGGGATTGAAAAGTGGAGGTTTATTTAACTGTGGTTAGGGACTTGGCAATCATATGTTTGGTCTGTGTTGTTATCTAGTATCTGAGCCTAGAAGTTGGAAGTAAAGAGGTCAATGGACCTAAGAAAATGGCATGGCTTTCTACCTTAGATGAGCTGGAAAAACAGTAATTCTTCAAGTCCTTAATACAAAGGAGTAAATGTCACAACTCTATGCCCATGAAGTGTAATATATCATGTCACTGCTTTCTTGATATTACCTGAGGTATAAGTACAGCTGGGAGAAGACCTTATCTCTGTCTTCAGGAATATACGTGAAGGAAAGGAAAAAAAAATTTTTTTTTTTTGAGACAGTCTCACTGTCACCGAGGCTGGAGTGCAGTGGCACTGTGTCGGCTCAATGCAAGCTCTGTCTCCTGGGTTCAAGCAATTCTCCTGCCTCAGCCTCCTGAATAGCTGGGATTACAGGCGCCTGTGACCATGCCCGGCTAGTTTTTATATTTTTAGTAGAGACGTGGTTTCACCATGTTGGCCAGGCTGGTCTTGAACTCCTGACGTCAGGTGATCCACCCACCTTGGCCTCCCAAAGTGCTGGCATGAACCGGGTGGGTGAGCCACCGTGCCCGGCCTGGGAAATTTGTTGTTCATTTGGTTTCTCCTACTTTCTCATTCTTTCTTGAACTAGGATTTTTCTGTCCTATTATAAGTGTCTGAAAGCCAGTTTGTTACTCTTAAGACACTACTCAAATAGAAATATAATACGGCCAGGTGCGATGGCTCATGCCTGTAATCCCAGCACTTTGGGAGGCTGAGGTGGGTGGATCACAAGGTCAGGGAGTTCAAGACCAGCCTGGCCAGTATGGTGAAACCCCGTCTCTACTAAAAATACAAAAATTAGTCGGGCATGGTTTCGACTAATGGGACGCCTGTAGTCCCAGCTGCTTGGGAGGCTGAGGCAGGAGAATGACTTGAACCTGGGAGGCAGAGGTTGCAGTGAGCCGAGATCATGCCACTGCACTTGAACCTGGGCGACAGAGCAAGACTCCATCTCAAAAAAAAATAAAAGGGGGGGAGTGAATATAATACAAGTCATACATGTACTTCTTATCTTTCCAGTAACCATTTTTAAAAGTTAAAAAAAATCAGGCGCAGTGGCTCATGCCTGCAATCCCAGCACTTTGGGAGGCCGAGGTGGGTGGATCACCTGAGGTCAGGAGTTCAAGACCAGCCTGGTCAACATGGTGAAACCCCGTCTCTACTTAAAATGCAAAAAATTAGCCAGGCGGGGTGGTACGCATCTGTATTCCCAGCTACTCGGGAGGCTGAGGCAGGAGAATCTCTTGAACCTGGGAGGCAGAGGTTGCAGTGAGCCGAGATGGCGCCATTGCACTCCAACCTGGGGGAGGAGGGGGTCGAGACTTCGTTTCCAAAAAAAAAAAAAAGTTACAATCAATTTTAATAATGTATCCTATTTGACAGAATGTATCAAAAATACAGTTTCAGCATATAGTCAATACAGAATGTATTAAATATCTTGCATTCTTTTTTCATTTCAAATCTTCAAAATCTGGTGTGTATTTTACACTTTTACAGTATATCAAAATAAATTTTCATGGGGAATTCTTCATCTGTAATTAGAATAAGAAGATTCTGATTCATGTCCCTAAGGTGTTCCAAGCATACTTGGATGTTATCTAATTGAATCCAGCACCAGTTTTTAAATGTAAACTAATTAAAATATAATTAAACACTCCCTCAGTCACATGCCACATTGTAAGTGCTCAAACTCCATGCATGGCTAGTGCTATACCATAAGACACTAAATGAGCAGAACTTGACCTAAAACCCACTAGGGCACTATGCAAAGGATTACAATTCCTTCTGGCATCACCACTTACTACAGTTTTTCCTAAGGGAGTGTTTAATCCATTGGGCTTGGAACATGAAAAATGACAGGGAAGGACATGTTACATTGCTGCAGATTTCTTTAACAATAACATAACTATATAGACACAAAATGAAAACGACTTTCTCAAGTAGGCCTACAAACTGACACATGAAAATAATTCATTCCTATTGGGATAAGTGACAGGCAGGTTTTGTACCTGTCCTGACACATTTCCCCAAATTCTCCATTATAGGACTAGCACCACTACTACTCTCTGTGATGGCTTCTCTATCCACTAAGAGAGTGTGATTAAGAATATTACAGGTTTGAGTGAGTGTATGTTCAGGGCAATTTGAATCTATGCTCCTGGAAGAATAAAAATTTAAAAACTACAAGTTTGGGTCACAGACTCTAACATTTGTGAATTGGTTTGACCTCTATTTTGTCATTTTAAAATAATAGTAGTAAAATCTATCATGAAAATATGAGATATGAGATAATCCATGTAAAGCGTTTAACACAATTTTCAACAAACTTTCAGTGTATCTTAGGAATTACTTTCCTCTTTCACCCTTTCTTTTGTCCCTTTTGTAATACTTTGAAAATTTTAGGTGTTGTTAATCATTGCTTATTTAGAGAGTAAGATCAATCTTTTGTGAGGTCTTCCCTTAGCTTGCTCTTAAAGCTACTCTTAGAGCTAGTTCAGAAAAGCCTTACTATCCAATTCAAGCCAAATCAGGAGATAAGCAGCCTAAATACTTTTTTTTTCCTCCCCAGATTGATGCCTGCAGCTCCTGGGGAAAGTGGAAGGCAGATAACTCCTTTATGAAAAGGCAGCATTCAAAAACTATAAAAAATATAAATCCAACATTATTAAAATTTTGTACATCCAAAGATATCACGAACAGTTAAAAACGAACCCACAGGGTGACAGAATATATTTGTCACATACTGACAAAAAGTTAAACTCAAATATATAAATATTTACAAATCAAAACTCATAAAATAAAAACTGTAGAGAATCTGGATAGACCAAAATTCCCAGAAAAGTGGGAAAATCTCCAAATAGCCAAAAATCTCATTGAAAAAACTCCAATCTGACATAAGGAAATGCTGATAAACAATAATTCTGAAGCACTGCTGGTGGAATATGGGAGTGTAAATTTTAAAATACTATCCTGGAAAGCAAATTGTTCATTGTTACTCATGTTGAATATGCACATACTTTTACCAAATAATTCCACTTTCATGTAACCAGAAAATGCACAGGTGTGTACAGTGCTGTTTTGTAATGAGGAAAAAAAAAAATCAACAGAAATGAATAAAGTATTTACTGACACATTAGAAAACTAGATTAATGGTGAAAATAACATAGAACTGCACATTTCAACACGGATATATTTCAAGAGCAAATGTAAAAATTCATGAAGACGTTTAAAATAGATTAGGGGTATGTGCATCTAAAGTTAAAAATGCGTAGGAACAGTAAACACCAAATTCAGAATATCAGTTTATCCTAGAATATTAGTTAATTCTAGGATAGGAAAAAGGGAGGGCTGTGCTACTGAGAAGGGACATGAGGATTTTAACTGTAGTTGTTGAATAAGTGGTGTGGTCACCAGCGCATTTTGTATACTTGATATATTTCAGTATTTAAAAATCATATCAGAAGGCAAACATATAAAGGAATATTATTACTAAGACTCTTAAGACTGCCCAGCTGTCTTCTACAGTAGTAAAAGTATGGTCTGCTCCCTACTCCAAATCCTGGAGGCTCCAGCATTTAATGTAGCCCCCATCAAACCCCTCATCTCTCCCGAGACGTATTTGAAGGGCCAGAGGGAAGTTAAGTGTCTAGCCCGCCCCTAATCCGAGCGGTAAACCGGCTGCAGGCAATTTGCAAGGAGCCGCCAGAAGTTACTGGCCAGCAGAGGCTCTTCTAGCCTTGGGAAATCTCGGCCCAGGGCCACCTGTAGTCATCAGTCCACTTTCGACATTCCGAGTTAATCTTGTAAAACAGGGTGAGAGAACTCACTGACAAGGACCCTTTTAAGAGACTCAGTTTGCTGTCATTTTAACTCTTTTGTTGAAAGCTTAGGGGCCCTAAAAAGGGCCTTTTTAGAGAACGACAGGGCTTCAAAATGCCGTTTAGCCGCCGAAGCCATAAAGGGTGCGGCCCTGGCGCTTCAGCGCATAGACTACGTCCATGGCGGTGACCGTCTTGCGCTTGGCGTGCTCCGTGTAGGTCACGGCGTCCCGGATCACGTTCTCCAGGAAGACCTTCAGCACCCCGCGGGTCTCCTCATAGATGAGGCCGGAGATGCGCTTCACGCCGCCGCGGCGAGCAAGGCGCCGGATGGCTGGCTTGGTGATGCCCTGGATGTTGTCGCGCAGCACTTTGCGGTGGCGCTTGGCACCCCCTTTCCCCAGACCCTTACCTCCTTTGCCGCGTCCTGACATTATCAAGTGATCGGAGAACAAAGATCTGCTGCCTGTGATGGCAGCTTGCTTTTATGGGTAAACCCTGCGGACCAGACTGAAAACCGGAAGAGCTTTGGCGGGAAGTCCCTCCGCGTCGGTGGAGGGGACCTAAAAGGGAAACAGGCCTGCTGTGCTCTACTCCCTTTTGTTCTCCTTCAGTCCTTTTTAATCCTCAAGACCTAGGCTGTTTTTCTTCCTTTTTTCACTTAACATGATTTCTGCCTCATAACAAAAATGTTAACATTATAGAAGATACATAAAGCAAAAAGAATGAAATATTATCTCTACATATATACATGTTTTCTTTATTTGTGTGGAACTATGCTATTTTGTGGCATTTTTCTCCTTAATATACCATGGAAATATACTCCATATGCTAAATTCCTAGCAATACAAGATAGACTCATATAGAATTTAAAGATCTTTCAGGTATATTGCTAAGTTATCTTCTACTTATTTTCATTTCCAGTGTTTGGGGTGTAGAATTATCCCCCCAGATATCGAGCTTGGTAATCCTGAGTGCTTTGGAAAATTGAAGGTTCTCAGAAACAAGTCTAAGAATCAAGATCCCTCTAACTTTGTCTTGTTTCTCTTCCAGGGAGGGACTTTCTCTGGAATTTCCTGATATGACCAAGAAAGCTTCTTACCAAAAGAAGCACAATTGCCTTCGGTTACCTCATTATCTACTGCATGCAGAAAAGAAGACTGAAGAATGCAACTATACCTAGATGAACTTTCCCACAAGATAAAGCTGGCCTCTTGATCTCATTCAGATTCCAAAGAGAATCATTTACAAGTTAATTTCTTTCTCCTTGGTCCATTCCTTCTCCCTAATAATCATTTACTGTTCCTCAAAAAATTGTCTACATTACCCATCTCCTCTTTTGCCTCTGAGAAAAGGTATATAAGCTTCTGTACCCCACTGAGGGGTTGAGGTAGTTATTCTGTGGTCCTCAGCCCTGTACCTTAATAAATTTGTATGCCTTTTCTCTTATTAATATTCTCTTATCAGTTGATTTTCAGTAAACTTTCAGAGGGCAAAAGGGAGGTTTTCTCTTGGCCCCTACACCAGTAGCAGTTTCTGATACGCCTACAACCTTAACTAATGCTGGGTAGAACCATTTTAAATAATCTAACTGTACTAATAAGGATTTGATTTCTTGTTTATAGAAATAACTTTTCAAAAAGTTAATCAGCTGGTTAGTCAGTACAATACATGACCTATTTCTCCCACTGATTTGAGGAACTTATCATATACTGAATATATGAGCCACTGCACCCGGCCTATTTGGTGATTTTCTTGCTACTCTTTATTTCAATGAGTTCCTTACAGCAATGCTTGAAGTATTTTCAAAGTACTCCACTTAAATGTCATAAAGTAAATGAAGATAAACTTTTCATTAAAATACTTTTAAAATTTTTGCATTTATGTTGCAATAAAAGAAAACTTGCCATACATCTTTGGAAAACAAAACAAAACAAAATTGATATGACTGGCTGTAACTTGCTGTAGCTGAATTCGGTATATGTTGTAAAGAGGGTAAGGGAGCATAGATTGAATACTTAATCTAAGGGTAAATACAAATTAAAAATAACAGGCTTAATTATCTGTTGTAAACAAGAGACTTCCTTTCCCATCACTTTCAAGATGTCTTTCTCTGTCCTTTTAAAATGTATGCAAATCCTTTTAATGATAAACAGGCCTTATAACTGAGAATATTTTCTCAATGCCTGGAGAGCTATCTCTTTGAAATGTTCATCATTAAAAAAGATAGTGCTCTGTCTCCCAGTTTCCAGTGAGAAAATAGGCCAAACTTTAGCTGCCACCTAACTTCGAATTGCAAAACCTATCCAACGTGGCTATTCCTAATAAGAAAGCAAGATTTCTTTCTGGTTTTGCAATCTCTTCGTAAGATTGCCTGTGATAAGCAACTCTCTGGTTTAATGCTTATTCAATAATAAAATTATTTCCTTTCTATTCTTTGGGAGATTTCAAAATTGTATTTTCCCCAACATTAGTTAACAAATATATTTCTCTGCTTGAGCTTCTCACCAATCAGAAGCCATTTTCTGTATCTGATTTCATGAGTTTTCGCATAGCAATTAGTGACAATAAGGATAGCAATGAATGGTAAAATGTGGCAGAATATGCCATCCCAAAATATGCCATTTTGGAATAAGATTTTGAGATAAAGGCAGTTTAAAAGAGTAGGTACAAGAAAGGCAGAAAGGCACTCTCACTGTTCCCTTTTTCCTCCCTAAAAGCAGGAATTAAAATTCCCAT
The DNA here is from genome assembly GCF_000951045.1 of Mandrillus leucophaeus. Taxonomy (NCBI): domain Eukaryota; kingdom Metazoa; phylum Chordata; class Mammalia; order Primates; family Cercopithecidae; genus Mandrillus; species Mandrillus leucophaeus. The sequence continues at coordinate 152,778 of NW_012104165.1, read as the reverse complement.
GTCCGTGTGAAGAGACCACCAAACAGGTTTTGTGTGAGCAACAAGGCTGTTTATTTCACCTGGGTACAGGCGGGCTGAGTCCGAAAAGAGAGTCAGCAAAGGGTGGTGGGATTATCATTAGTTCTTACAGGTTTTGGGATAGGTGGTGGAGTTTAGAGCAATATTTTGGGGGTACGGGGTGGATCTCACAAAGTACATTCCCAAGGGTGGGAGAATTACAAAGTACATTGATCAGTTAGGGTGGGGCAGAAACAAATCACAATGGTGGAATGTCATCGGTCAAGGCTATTTTCACTTCTGTGGATCTTCAGTTGCTTCAGGCCATCTGGATGTATATGTGCATATCACAGGCTTAGCTTGGGCTCAGAGGCCTGGTGTGGAAGATGTCCTCCTTGTACCAAAAGGAAAAGAACATTTTCATCAAGGACAGGAAGTTCAAACCAAGAGAATTCTGTACAAGCAGATCTCCTTAAAATAATTGTTTTCCTTTAGCCTTCCTACATAGTTACATTTTCACAATTTACTCTGTTCAACCTACTATAAAAGCAGTTAGGTTTTGCTACTTCTTTGGGGTCTGTAATTAGAGCTCCCATGTCCCATGCCACATAAAATTTATATTAAATAAAGTTATATGCTTTTCTCCTCTTAATCTGTCTTATGTCAGTTTAATTATCAGGCCCAGCCATAAAAACTCAAGAGGATAGAGGTAAAATTTTGCCTCCCCTACAAGGATATTTGAGTTTGTCAGACTCTTTAGTTTCTGAAATTGATGGTAAATTTAGTCCTGAAATCAATAGTAAACATACACACAGTGTAACATTTTTAAAAATGTGATGCTAATCAGTCTCTTTTCTAATAAGATAACTGACTATCAAGATAAACTTAGTTCAAACAGAGTAACTCTGAGTACTCACATTCTTTCACATTACAAAACAAATCTAGCAGCAAACTTTATTATGTCAGGCGTTTAAATCAGAGCAACTCCATCTTGAATAGGAGCTGGGTAAAATAAGGCTGAGGCCTACTGGGCTGCATTCCCAGAAGCTTAAGGCATTTGTATTCACAGAATGAGTCACAGAAGAGGTTGGCACAAGGTACAGGTCACAAAGACTGCTAATAAAAGCATGAGGTAAAGAAGTCAGCCAAAACCTACCAAAATCAAGATGGCGAGGAAATTGACCTCTGGTTATCCTCACTGCTCATTATACACACTTATAATGCATCAGCATGCTAAAAGACACTCCTACCAGTGCCATGACCATTTACAGATGTCATGGCAACGTCGGAAAGTTACCCTATATGGTCTAAAAGGGGGAGGAACTCTCAGTTGGGAAATTGCCCACCCCTTTCCCAGAAAACTCATGAAGAATCCACCCCTTGTTTAGCATGTAATCAAGAAATAACTATAAATATCCTTAGAATAGAACAAAAGAACAATTTTCTTTACTTCTCTAATAAACTTGCTTTCACTGTACTCTATGGATTTGCCTCGAATTCTTTCTTGAGAGAGACCCAAGAACCCTCTCTTGGTGTCTGGATTGGGACCCCTTTCCAGTGACAGTTACACTTGCAAAATACATCCTGTGTCCAACCACTATACATTTAATTGTGAAATTTATTAAATATTAATTTAAATAAGTTGAAAGACCTTTAAAGACAAACAACTCAAAAATGAATAAAATTATTATTTGGGTTACACAGTATAAAAATCCATCAAAAAGCCAAATATTTTACAATTTTGGGGGCCTCTCAAGTACCTATTTTTGCTAATAGTCAGCACTTATTTCTGTTCCAGAACATCATATTTATACTAGGATTGGAAGTAGTTATATTTTAAGAACAAGAAACAGAAACAATAAAAGGTTACGAGATGTCAATAGACTAAGTGCTAAAGAAATTCCAGATAGGAAGAGGAGGTATCTAGAGAAAAGGAGCTGAAAAGAAATGGGGTAGGTCGACCAAATTTTAGAGCAAGAGTTTTTAACCTGAGGTCCATACTTATATGTCACAACGCCCCTAAGGATAAAATTCAGCAATTGGAGGGTGCTGAAGGGGAAGTCTGTGAGTTTGGGTAGTAAAATATCTATTTTTAAAAAGTTAACCTTGACTGAACTTGAACATTTCACTTTATTATGAATTTAGGCCACAAATCTCAGTACCTGTTACTTTGTAACCCAAAAGACATTAGATGTTTCATTTCTCATTACAATTGCTGAGTTATCTTGAAACATTTATACTCCTCTAATTAGCAACAGCAATTAGGCTCACCAAATTATATAATGTGTTAACTATATTAACAACATAACTATATAGGCCCATTTATCACTATCAAGTTTCAAAAATACTCTGATAACTGTAATTTAACTTTGTTTGGCATTTTATATACTTAAAACATCATTCTGAGATTTTCCATGTTACCAGACAGCCAAAAGTGTCTACAATACGCAAGAAAAATGTTAATGTCTTTTTCTCAAGATTACATCAGAGTGGGCCAGGCGCTGTGGCTTACGCCTGTAATCCCAGCACTTTGGGAGGCCAAGGCGGGCGGATCACGAGGTCAGGAGATTGAGACCATCCTGGTTAACACGGTGAAACTCCGTCTCTACTAAAAATACAAAAAATTAGCCTGGCATGGTGGTGGGCACCTGTAGTCCCAGCTACTCGGGAGGCTGAGGCAAGAGAATGGTGTGAACCCAGGAGGCGGAGCTTGCAGTGAGCCGAAATCACGCCACTGCACTTCAGCCTGGGCGACAGAGAGAGACCCCGTCTCAAAAAAATAAAATAAAAAAAAATAAAAATAAATAAATAAATTACATCAGAGTTCAGTGAACAGAGGTAGGAGGCAAGATTGTGCAATCTTGGTATGAATATTCCTTATTTAGCTACAACACCAAAAGTTATTTGCACTATCGTACTAAATAACCCTCCTCCACAGAAATCTGTCAGTCTTGCTAGGAGGCCTCAGTTTGTGTCAGGAACGCCCAACACTGTACTTTTCTAATACTCATAAACATTTCTAATACTCATTTCTAAAGTACATTTCTAATACTCATCATTTGTTGAACCATATGATAATCCTCTATATATTTTCCCCCATATTTGTGAGGAAGACGTTTTAACAGTCTGTGTGCTAACACTTTACCTCAAATTTCCTGAAAGGGTTTTAAGGTTTATTAGAAATAACTATCCTGTCAAGTTCTTCTGGGTAAGCAACTTAGGATATTAGGCCTTTCCAAATGAAAAATCTTTCTTGGGCTCCAGATAACGTCATCCCAGTATTTTACTCACTTCATTTTAAAGGAATACTTTGAAACATGCAGTGGGGTGGGTAAGAGAATGCTTCACAGCTATCCATCAGGAAAGATGTGTCTCTGAGAGAGCCTTTGCAGGGAGGTGGACTATCGTGTCACAAAGTCCTGCAGCCTCGCTCTCCTGCAGCGGCGTCACCGCCGAGCTCTCGCAGGAGGCAACTTGCTGATCAGCAGCTCGGAGTTCTGGTAGCGCCGTACGTCGCGCAGGGTCACCGTGCAGGGCACATAGCGGGGGGACTTCTTGCCGCCCTTGGCCTGCGTGGAATAGCTGTCTGCTAAATTCTAGCCAGGGCAATAACCCTTGTGCCAAAGTGCTTCTAAAACTCACGAAGCCACTGGCACTCTGTGGACACACGCTAAGTTTAAAATTAAGTACTGGCCTAATACATCTGTTCACATCCTAACTTTTAAACGTGGTAGAATCTGGACCACCTTCCCTCTAGTTTTTCTTTTAAATCTGCGGTGTTCGCTACACTGTCTTAAAAAGGTATAAGGATGGGTAACTTATGGCTTAAGTTTTCCCCAGGTCTCATTTTCTTCCACGTGGAAATGTTAAGTTCTTTTAGAGAAGACGTGGGTGGCCCTTAAAAGAGCCGTTGGTTTGGACTCGTTTTACTCCAGTTGCCACAAACTAGTCCAGGTAGTTACTTGCCCTTCGCCTTGTGGTGGCTCTCAGTCTTTTTGGGCAGCAGCACTGCCTGGATGTTGGGCAGGACACCGCCCTGTGCGATGGTGACTTTGCCCAGCAGCTTGTTGAGTTCCTCGTCGTTGCGGATGGCCAGTTGGAGGTGACGGGGGATGATGCGGGTCTTCTTGTTGTCGCGGGCCGCATTGCCCGCCAGTTCCAGGATCTCGGCTGTCAGGTACTCCAGCACCGCTGCCAGATACACCGGCGCGCCGGCCCCAACCCTCTCGGCATAATTGCCCTTGCGAAGCAGGCGGTGCACTCGGCCCACAGGGAACTGGAGGCCAGCCCTAGAGGAGCGAGTCTTGGCCTTAGCGCGAGCCTTGCCTCCCTGCTTGCCACGTCCAGACATTGCGAGCGCCACTAACTCACCAAAGCAACTACGAAACAAACAGGACAGGCGGCGCTTTTTATAAACACTATTGGGCGCGAAAAAGAAGACGTGTTGTTGGTTAGGACTGCAGTTTAATTTCAACCAATGGCAGTACGTCTTCTGGATTTGCGAATCCTGATTGGGCAGAACTGACCTCTGACGTTACCCTGAATAACTACCAATCAGACACAAGACTTCAACTCTTCACCTTATTTGCATAAGCGATTCTATATAAAAGCGCCTTGTCGTACCTTGCTCACTGTTTTTCTTTTTCCTTGGAGCTTTGTAGCTAGTGTTCGCTATGCCAGAGCCCGCGAAGTCCGCTCCCGCCCCGAAAAAGGGCTCCAAGAAGGCGGTGACTAAGGCGCAGAAGAAAGACGGCAAAAAGCGCAAGCGCAGTCGCAAGGAGAGTTATTCCATCTATGTGTACAAGGTGCTGAAGCAGGTCCACCCTGACACCGGCATTTCGTCCAAGGCCATGGGCATCATGAATTCGTTTGTGAACGACATTTTCGAGCGCATTGCCGGTGAGGCTTCCCGCCTGGCGCATTACAACAAGCGCTCGACCATCACCTCCAGGGAGATCCAGACGGCTGTGCGCCTGCTGCTGCCTGGGGAGTTGGCCAAGCACGCCGTGTCCGAGGGCACCAAGGCCGTCACCAAATACACCAGCGCTAAGTAAACAGTGAGTTGGTTGCAAATTCTCGACCCTAACGGCTCTTTTAAGAGCCACCCATCTTCTCAAAGAGAGAGCTGGTGCTTGTATTCCTCCTGTGCTGGCCATTGACATAGTACTTGTAACTCACTACTGTGTTTTTTAGTCTGAACTAATCCTTAATGACTTTTTTTTTTAGATCTGCCATTCTAATCCCCTTAGAGTTAAGTAAGGAGATGGGGAGACTTTCTATTACACGTTCGAAACCGATTAAAATACTCGTCGGTCCCCCAGCGGATAGTGAGTTGGAACAGTGCCAAGTTGCAGCGGTTATCAGTTTGAATTTGTCCGGGCAGCGCCCACCCTTCCTGTCTGCATCCTGATTAGTTGCTGTATCCAGGAAGTCCACGGCCGGTTTGGGTGCGCCAAAGGAATTCAAACCCCGCCTTTATTTGGCCTTCCTTAACAAACTCAGTAAACTGTCAGTTTGTGTTTCTCATTCTTAAGTATTTTATCGCTTTCGGGAAGGAGATTGATTTCTTCTCAGTTTTCATTGGATACAGCGATTTTTTTAAAAAGGGACTCTTTATGGCAACATAATCATTTTTTTTTTTTTTTTTTTTGAGAGGGAGACTCTCTGTCACCCAGACTGGAGTGCAGTGGCGTGATCTCAGCTCACTGCAACTTCCGCCTCCCGGGTTCCAGCGATTCTCCTCCCTCAGCCTTCCGGGTAGCTGGGATTAGAGGCATGCGCCACCATGCCCGGATAATTTTTGTATTTTTAGTAGGGACGGGATTTCACCATGTTGGCCAGGCTGGTCTCGAACTCCTAACTTCAAGTGATCCTCCAGCCTCAGCCTCCCAAAGTGCTGATTACAGGCGTGAGCCATCCAGTCCGGCTGCAATGGAATTTGAAGGCGGTAGTTTTCAGCCTGATCAATGCTTTATCTCTAATTAGAATACTATTTTCCCTTTATGGTATATCTATATAAGCAAAGGCATTAAAAGCCTAAACAGGACAATTCGGGGTGTTAAGGCAGAAAACTTGAGGACGTTTATTCCAGACTCTTTTCTGAAATAAGTCAATTTCAATTTTAAAACTCCCTTCGTTAGTATTTTAAATACTGTTTTTGACTTTGCCTAGAAGAAGTGAGGAAAAGCAAGTTCCCCCTTATTCAGGTTGTCACAAATGAGAACCAGTCATCCAACAAACGATGTTGCTCTAGGTTGTAACTATTCAGTCATGTGTCTCTTAGGTAAAAATCCAAGGTCTATAAAGCATTTGGAAGCTCCCACTATGACTGGCTTTTGGTTTCAAAGGTAGTAATTGTATATAAACTTGAGTTACTATCTAGTTTATTTAAAATGGATCTAAATTTAGCACAGTAATAGCATCTAAAGCAATTAGTATTTTTGTTAAATCCACTATCAAATACACACTTTTGTTGACTCAAGTCCTATTTTTTTCAAAGCCCAGTTAAATATTGTCTGCTTTATGAAATTTCTTTTTTGAGCTTTTTCTCGGACACTTGTCCAGCCTTTGAAAACTGTCTCTGTAGAGTTTCTAAAATATATATCTCTTTGAATTGCTATCTGGTTTGTTGTATATATTTCTATGTAGAAAATATACACTCAAGTTCTTTTACTTCACCATAATCCCATACTAATGATAACTGAACTGTTATCAATTCTGTGAATAAACAGAACTTAAATTACTTTTATGACATTATTGTTATGTTACAGGGGCCTCTGACCCTCTCTATTAATCCAAATAGTCAGATGATAATTTCCAAGCTAAATAACTTGCTTCTTTGTCTTACAAGATATAGAAATCAGAATAAAAAGCAGAGTTTGTAAGAAAAGGAGGATTGCGACTGACTCATGGGCATATCGTCCAGCCACAGGTGAAAATTTGTAAAGGCTAGGTTTTCGAAAACTACACAAAGTTAAGTTGAAAAGAACCCGGCTAATTCTGTTACTCAGAAGACTAACCTGCCTAAGAGGTAATGAAACAAATGATCACCTTATGGGTTATTTTCATCTTGCTAGTGTCCCCTTAAGAATAAGGACGAAAAGTTAATACTTTGCTTGAAAAACTGAATGGGACTGGGCGGGGTGGCTCATGCCTGTAATCCCAGCACTTTGGGAGGCCGAGGCTGGTGGATCAGTTGAGGTCAGGAGTTCGAGATCAGCCTGGCCAACATGGTGAAACCCCATCCCTACTAAAAATACAAAAATTAGCCCGATGAGCAGGCAGGACCCTGTAATCTCAGCTACTCGGGAGGCTCAGGCAGGAGAATCACTTGACCCCAGGAGGCGGAGGTTGCAGTGAGCCGAGATTGTGTCACTGTACTCCAGCCTGGGCAACAGAGGCGTTTCCGTCTCCAAAAAAAAAAAACAAAAAAAAACCAAAAACTGAATGCTGCAAGTTCAACCCCATAACTAACCAGTTCCTGAAGAATTGGCTTTTTTCTCTTTTTTTTCCTCTGGCTTTTCCCTTCATTTTAAAATGTAATAGTGGATGTAATAGGGGATGTAATAGTGCCTCTTGAGCAAATAGTTTTGGTATACTTACAACAATGTCCTGTACATAGTGAGCATTCAATATATAAGCTGGCTAATACTACTGACGCCAGTTGTAACAGTAGCATTAGAAGCTGTAACTCAAGTATGTCCATAAATGGCAATAGGAAAAAGAATTGCTGCCACTCAGCACAATTTGGAGTACTGAATGCCATTGTTTACTTTTTCTAGAAGGAGAGTGATCTAAACTGAATGTACACGGCTAATGGTTTGGATAGACAGAGATTTTAAGTGGGCAAAAGTGGAGGCTGTGTTGACAAGAAGCTTTGGGGAATGGTGATATGGACGAATTTCCCAGAATGGTCCCAGAGTATGAGAATAATGTTCCATATGAATACTAACCTAAATTCTCACTCTTCAGAGGGAGGCTATCAACAATCAGGTACACATCAACCATATGGCTGTTACGTAGTCTCTTTTCCTATCACCCCACTGATTGCCCAAGTGATTTATTTGTAAACAATGTGACCAGGATGGCAGGCAATGGTAGAGGTGATACTTGAGCTCTGTAGTATAGACTTAGCTCACCAAGGCTGACCTCTGGATACTGATGCTGCTAAGTGCCCCGTATGTCAGGGGAAGTATTCTTGTATTCTTGCAAGTATTTTGTGATGGATAAGGCAGGGATTTGTCTTCACTGAGATAAACCCTCTAAATTTGGATATGCTTCACTTTGCTATTGCTAGCAGGATCACCTATGAACTTACTGAACACTTTATACCTCATATCTCAACATTTTTTGGACCCATTATACAGAAAGGGTAAGGTAATGAATGGATGACTGTTGGGGGCTGCACTGGGGGTGGTGGAGAATGAAAGAACACACACAAAGACAAAGACACACAGAGAACATGGCGGCCACACTCAGAGCCTCCGCCTCATTTTATTTATACTCCATAAACCTCACGTCAGCAGAAAGAATGCAATGCAAAACAAACTTTCTTTTCCCACATGTAACCTTCTACTCAGTTTCTTGTTTCTATATTCTTTCTTATTTACCCGCCTTCTTGGCGCCTACGGGAGTTCATTAAAAGTTCAGTTGGAGATACTGTCCTTGAGCCCTATCTATTCTCAG
>NW_012104165.1:138203-142991 GCF_000951045.1 Mandrillus leucophaeus | reverse complement strand
CGTGCACACTTCAATCAGTTATTTGCATCCCATTGTATTCTAATAAAATCCGGGTTTTATTTCCCCGACATAGTTGCCACTCCAGCACCTCAATATTAGGAGAAACCTCTGGAATAGGACAAAAAGGTAAAGAACTAGGAATAGTTTCATTACTATATACAGTATGATTATAATAACAGTATTAGCAGCCACATAACTATGATTATAGTGAACAACCCAGGCTTCATACGATTTTTGGAGACAATGAGAACTATTTCCCATGTATATTGGAAGTTCTTCCACTCCAAATTGGTATGTGTTGTTTATAATTTCCGTTTCCCGTTCTATATTGTCCTTGTCTATATAGGGGGATGGCATTTAAGTAGTGTCATTGGTGAAAACCTTAATTTCCGCCTCTCCCCAGGCGACTCCCTGATACAAGGGTGGAAAGGGAATATAAGTGCAATATTCATACAAAGCCTCACTAAGGGAAATAAGTCCGCCGCCGAGGCACATCCAACAAAGGAAGAAATGCATGCTGAATCCAGTTTTCTTTTCAACAGGGTTTTAATCATCTTGTAGGAAACCACTTAGGTCCGCTCCCTGTAAGGACAAGAGCATAGCCCCGTTCCTGTTTTAGAACTTGCCCTTGAACATACTTACCTTCTTCATTAGGATACCAAATCTTTAAATTGTCAGCAGGGACTATCACCGAGGGAGGTGAGGAAAGATGGGTTACGACAGCGGAGTCTTGCAATTGTCTCCATTGATTCAAAAAATAATTAAGGTAAAAAGAACCTTCAAAATCAAAAAAATTAAGGTAGAAAGGTTAACCTTCAAAAAAATCTGGTTTTTTGGGGGGGCTCATTTTTCCCTTTTTGTTTTAATAGTTGAATTTTTAAAGTTAAATTTGTGTGTTTAATGATGGCTTGACCTTGACTGTTGTCCGGGATCTCGGTGATATGTTGAATATTGTATTGTTGTAAGAAAACTTGTAATTTATGAGAGACATAGGCAGGGGCATTATTAGTTTTAAGTATAAAAGGAATGTCTATAATGGCAAAACAAGCTAAGAGATGTGTAATAACAGAATTAGCTTTTTTAGATGGTAACGGAGTGGCCTATTGAAAATATGAAAAAGTATTAATGGTATGATGAACATTAATTGTTTAAAAGAAGGAATACATATAACATCCATTTGTCAAATTTGATTAACTTGAGTACCTTTTGGGTTAACTTTAGGATGGAAGGATGGAATGTTTAAAGAAGCACAGAAAGGACAAGCTCGAATAAGAGAACGAGTTTATTTACGAGTTAAATGAAACCGTCGTTGAAGGCCAGAACTATTAGTGTGATGTAGAGCATGTTTTTGTTTTGTAGCCTGTAAGTGGCCAATTAGAAGTGAATTAATTTGAGTATTTTTATGAACTAATGGTTCAGGCAGTTGAGAATGAGAACGAAGATGAGTGATGAATAAAGGAGCTTGACGTTGGCTTAAAGTAGAAAATAATAAGGAAAAGAGTTTTTGAAGAGAAGAAGTAGTACAAAGAGGTAAAGTGGCCTGAGAAATATAAGAAGTAACATAAACGGCATATTGAGAATCACTAACAATATTACAACTAGTAGTAGGGAAATTAAGTAAGACCATGAGAATAGTAAACAATTTTTCCTGTTACACCGAGGGATAAGGATAAACTGTAACTTAAGATTGATGAAGCTTCTTGTTAAGAATTAGAAGTTGTAAGAAGATAAATCATTTGACTATGAGTGAATTGAGAGATAATTAAGGAAGGATCTCCTCCCCAAAGTTGTCGACAGTGATGCCGTCTTTTGATGATCAGTTTAGTTAAACGATCGATATAAGTAGTCAAGTGTTTAGATGTTTTATTGGACAAAAAGATTTATTTTAGTGGCCGATTGGTCTGATGAATTATTTTTGTAGGAGAATGTAAAGTATGAAATAAACAAAGGGAAAGGGGAACATTGGGAAGGATATAATGTAAATGAGCCTTTTGAAGTTGTTTTTTTACAAGTTGGAGTTTTTGTAAAGCCAAAGGAGTTAAATGACGTGAGCTGTCCAAGTGACTGTCTTCTTTTAGAATAGAAAAAAGATGTTGTAATTGAATAGAGAAAAAACAATTTTTGAGATTTATGACCATTAATTTTTAACTTTGTGGGATAAGGGCAGGATTAGGAAGACCAGGCTGTAAACTTTTCCTAGGTTTAATGTAAACATTTATAGTTTTAAGACAAGACAAAGACGGGAATTTTATGTAGAAATACGTGGCTTTATATTTTTTTTGGTCATTTGTTTTTTGACTTACTCTTTTAGAGTCTTAAGTATTTTTTTAAATAATGGTTACTGTTTTACATAAATAGGAGTGGTGGCTATGAGTTTAAAGAATTGTAGCCCATTTTGAATATTATATTTTTGGCAGTTGAGGAAATATGAGGAATGTTTAAAAAAGTAGTAAATTGTTGTGAAAGATCTTGTTCCCAAAAATTAATATTGATAGGAACAATATAAAAATAAAAAAAAACACTTGACCTTGTTAACCTTTAGGACCGATACAGGTTAAAGGTTTTACGTCTTGATAAACCATAGAAGCAGTACCCAAGCCAGTGAGTATAACTGAAACTTGTCTTTTTTTTTATTGTATAGGCCTTTAATTTAAACAAATAATAGACATATTTACCACCGTATTAATTAACCCTTTAAAAACTATTTTATTAATGTGTAATGAACATAAGGGCTTTTGATTAGAAACTAAAGTTTTCCAAAAAACAGTTTTTTGTGTGTTACCAAACCCTCCCTATTGAGAATATGTTTTCCTGCCTTTAGGCATATAAATTGTGAGACTTGAACCAGAATAAGAATTTTATTAGTAACATTATGTTTTTTTGGCAAAGGGCCACATTTTTTAATAGTTAATTTATATACTTTTTTATTAGGAGACAAAGTATAAGGCTGAGTAATAACTAAGTCAGTAGCAGCGCTTTGTTTAGTTGTCACATAAAGCTGAGAAACTGGGGTAAGGTGTGGGATTCTTAAGGAGGACTTGAATTTATTTTTTGATGTTGTAGGCCATTGTTTACTGGGTATTGTATGTAGATTTAGTCAATAACAAATATTTGTAAACAAATAAGGTGATTATAGGTACAGAAATTTAGTTTGTAGCTTACTATTTAATAGAGTATTTGTTTTGTAAAAAATGGTGGACTACAAAATACTTAACGGATTTTGGTTTTTAAAACACAGTGATGTTTTTCAAGGCTAAATAGATACTTGAAATTGGGATTGGATTTGGTGTTGAGATACAACTTTTACTTAGTTATTGATTTTTTGTGTGTGTGATTATTTTAAGGAGGGTGACTACCATTTTTGTACTTTATAGAGTCGTCTAGAGGAAAGGGTTAAGTATGTAAGCTTTGGGGACAGAAAGTCATATTTTTAAAATATAATAGTTATATGACCTTGGATACATTTATAAAACTGTCTTAACTTTGTTTTTCTGTCTACAAAATGGTAATAATTATAAAATTTGTCAGTCTTAAAGGGATGTTGGAAGACCTAAATGTAAGTGAAGATTTTTTCACAGTAGTAGACACATAGGAAGTACTTAGTATACTATGGCTATTATTATTGTTATTATTGTTAATATTACGTTTATTAATTTTAGTTTTTTAATGTAACAAGTGCAGAACTATAATTTTACATTCTTTAGAGTTATGTTGATTTTGTATTTTTTGGTTCTTTGACTAGTTTAGTGATTTATTACAAGAAACCTAGTTAGTTTGTGTATTTTTTTTCTTTTTTATATTTTTTATTTGTAAAGAACTGATAAACCAACTGTACTTTTAGACCTGGTGACATAAATTGTTGGGGCCCCAAGCCTGTGGGCCCCGGCTCCCATTTTTTAGGAGAGGAGACAGTAAATTTCCACTTTTATCAGTTTTGAAATGACATTTATTTGTCCAATGTCGACCTTTACCACAACATTTGTACACCTCTGAAGGCAGCTTTCTGTCTTGAGGGATAAAAGTGTTTAATTTTTATGACATTTTTTTTTGAAATGTTTAGGTTTACCACACTGAAAGCAAACACCTTGTTTGTTATTTCCTTTTAAGGCTTTAGACAAAGTTCCAGTAAATAATTGAGTATTATAAATAGCCCCTCCAACACTAACACAAGTTTTAATATATTTATTTAAATTGGCCCCATTGGCCTTTAACGATTTTAACAATTTTTGACAGTCAGTATAAGTATTTTTAAAAGACAACGTTTGTAACAAAATTTTTGAAGTAAGGTCAGCACCCCCAATTTTTAAGACAGTATTCTGAAGACGGGCTACGAAATCTGAATATTGTTTATTTGTGCCCAGTAAAATCTTCACAGAGGAAAGGGAAGATTTTCCTGTTATCTTTACCTTATTTTAGGACCTTAAAAACAAAGTCTTGATTTGAGTAAGGGCAACATCTTTTAGACCAGCCTGAGCACTAAGAGTAGCATATTGGCCCGTGCCTGTGAGTTGTTCCTCAGTGGCTTTTGGGGGATTATACATAACATTTTTTTTAGCCTGTACATGTGCCTTGTTCATTTACCAGCTGTGCAATTGTAACCACTGAGAACGATCAAGAAAAGCCTTTCCCAAAGTCTTTCAGTCTATAGAAATTATCAAATTTTCTGATGAAAAAATATCAAGAAGACCAAGGATAGGGGTTTATAGTTAGAAATGGCAGCTTTTATTTTTTTTAAACATTTAATTTGTAAGGCATTAAATTGGACATTATTGCCACCATTTGAAAACT
>NW_012104165.1:108298-137008 GCF_000951045.1 Mandrillus leucophaeus | reverse complement strand
CTCAGCATACTGTTTTCAAAGGCCCCTGCAGATGACCATGGGACTCAGTAGTCCTAATGTGTACCACATTCCTTATAAGCAGAAGTCTCAGTTTTTGGAAGACTCAGTTAAAGTGGCATGTAGTCATTTAGCACCCTCTTGGAGTACTGTTCAATTTTGGATGTTGTAGATGTGCTGAATAGTGGCTAAGAAAAGGCATAATTTCTTCGGTAGCCAAAATGCATTGGTTAAAGAAAAGAGATGTAGGAATGGAGTGGTCCGTCTCATATTACACTTAACAATAGCCAACTCAAAAAAGTTATGCTTTCCATGTTTCCAACTCAGGGCTCTCTGCTGTTTTTTTTGTTTTAGAAAAGGAGGAGTACATATTCCCACCAGTAGTCATGGAGATGCCTCTTTGTTTATTGATTTACCAAAAATGATTTATTTTTATATGAAGTTTGAAGCAGTTTAAATTACATTCATTTGCTGGCTTAAAGAACTGTGGGAAGTCTTGACTTAATGGGAGTTGGGCTTTTGGACTCCTCCTCTGTCAGTTTTCTTTTTATTTCTGTTTCCACCCCCCACTTCCCCCACCCCTCCCCTCTCTTTTTAGGGGCATAGGCAAGGAACCGTGACAGATAATTTGAGTATTTTAAAAAATATTCTCATAAAAAGTACACCTTTGGCCCGGCGCGGTGGCTCACGTCTGTAATCCCAGCACTTTGGGAGGCTGAGGCGGGCGGATCACGTAAGGTCAGGAAGGAGATCAGCCTGGCCAACATGGTGAAACCCGGTCTTTACTAAAAATACAAAAATAAGCCAGGCGTGGTGGTGCGTGCCTGTAGTCCCAGCTACTTGGGAGGCTGAGGCAGGAGAATCACTTGAACTCGGGAGGCGGAGATTGCAATGAGCCCAGATCGTGCCACTGCACTCCAGCCTGGGCGACAGATCTCAAAAAAAAAAAAAAAAAAAAAGAAAGAAAACCATTTTTTCCACAACACTTTTCAAAGAATGTTTTAAAAGCAATAACAATCCATAATCAGTGAGAATTCCCACCCAGATTATGGTCTCAATTCCTTTTTCAAAGAGCAGTCAGGTTATTTGGAGACCTGGGTAAATTTACGGATTTTAATACATTCAAGAGGAACAGCAACCAAATGCCGTATTTGGATCTGGTGGGATCTCATTCAGACAAAATCAGTATAAAAAATACTTGAGACAATTCAGGATTTTCTTTCTTTAAGGGCTAGGTATTGGATAATGTTACACATCATTTTTTAAATTTTCTTAGGTGTAAAATCTTAGTGTATTTTCTTTATATCCGTATCTGTTAGGATATTTGTGAAAATATTCATAATTAAAATCACATATATGGGATTTCATGTTTCGGATATTTTTTAGACTCCCTCATCTGTCAGTGTGGGTGCGGATAATGAAACAAAATGGGCAAGATGTTGGTAACTGTTGAAGCCTCCGCGACGAGCCTTGGGAAGTGCAGGATTCTCTGTATTTTGTGTCTACTTCGGGATGTCCATGACCACTCCCTTTCCCCTCCAAAAAAAAAATTAAAAAAAAAAAAAAAAAGCTGGCCAAATCAGTGAACGTATTTCTTTTTTGGTCAACAAAGGGCTACCCTGAGAGGAATCTACATGCAGAAAAGCTCAGGCGACTGAACTAACGAAACGCTGCAGTTGGCACAGAGAGGAGTTCTCGGGGCCGCACCCTCCTCTGTCCCGCAGGCGAATTGAGAAGCGCTATCGCCATCTTGTGGCGATAATGGATAGGATAATGTAGCTAAAACTTTGTTTCGTTTTATTATTTCGATTAGGTATTTCATTGCTACGGTTTAATAATTGAATATGCAAAAAATACTATAAACCATCCCATCCCCAACAGTTCCCAGCCGCCCAGTTCCCTCATCTACTTGGCAACGATTCTCTTTTTGACCAAACTCTAGGTGGATTCTTCTGAGCCCTCTTCTGGACTAGGTGGCCACCTTGGCCTATAAAGACCTGAACAAACCCGAACGTAGTTTCTAATAGGCCCGATCTCCTCAAGTGCCTGCCTGAGAAAACTCAATTGATGCTGCCAAAGGAATTTACCATTTGTTTCAGTCAACGTCTGAAGATAGGGCCCTGGTCTCCCAGGCTTTGTGGAGCCTGATTTTGATATGTGCCAGTTATGAAACCCAAATGGTTTCCCACTGTCAGTGGTTACTAAATAAAATCTGTTTTTGTCATTTAAACTAAGGCCTGGCTGTGTTTTGTCTTTGATATACTACAGTGAACCACTTTTCGTTTCCTGTGTACCTGTCTGGAATACCTTTATACAAACACAAATAAACAAATGTGTCCCCTTTCATTCAAATTTGCCCCCTTTCATTCAAATGATTGATGGTCACATGTTCTTCACAGGTTCTGTCTCTTGCTTTTCTCATTAACTATCTGTCTTATTGCAGGTGGAGTGGCTGAAACTTCTCAGCAGGTGCACCTACACTAGTGACCTGAGGAGAGAAACCCTAACCCCACAATGGCTGCATCTTCTCTGAAGACGACACTGATGCTCATCTTTGAAATGAAGGGCAGTTTGTGCATTTCTCCATGAAGGTATCCAGAAACAGCCCTGCCACAGCTGCTGTGGGGCGGCTGAACTGCTATTCCTTTTCTAGGGTGGGATCCCCACCCTTTGTAAGGAAGGATATTGGGGTCCTAACACTGGGAACTTATCTCGTCAGTGAGGCCTTCTTTAACTGCCATCTTGTAATTCAGCACCCCATCTGTGTTTCCTGTTCCAATTTAGGCCTTTTTTTTTTTTTTTTTTGGTCATAATATACAGATCTGAAATGCTATGTTTTACTTATTTATTGGCTTATTATCTTTACCATCCTCCACACTAAAAGTTTTTTGGAGCTGGATTTGAGAGTTGTGGAGTAGGTTATATTTTGATCACTTGTATGTATTTCCCATCTTCTAGAACAGTGCCCAGCAAAGTACTTCTCTGAATAAATGAATAAAGTAATATTCCTCTGCTCCGCTGTTGCCAACTGGAATATCCTGAGGGAACTTTCTTTGCTTTCCTCAGGGGATGATCCAGAAGATGAAAAACAAATTATCATTCCATATAGTCCTTTTCTGAGTGTTTTTCAGTTTTGTTAAAACTCAGATTTCTTCTTTTTACCTGAATGTTTTTTTGTTAATGATTATTAGCATATATAGTATTTTCTTTTATCTACCAAAAAAGGCAGTTGATACAGTGCATGACTTGAAAATATACATGCCTTCTCTGAGGCTCAAACTCAGGACTGTATTATTTGGAAAGCCTCATAGCCTGGTTGGGTTGTGGCTCCCAAGAAATCATACCTAATTTCCCTTTGAGAGCACTGATTTCCGAGTTTCCATTTCTCCCAGAAGAGAAACACTGTCTCGTAAGAATTTATGTGTCATGAAGGCTTCCTTTTTCATCCTGCACTTAGAAGGACCCAAGACTTGAGGGCTGCGCTGTCAACACTATTCCTTGTTCACCCTCTCTTTTGTTCTAATTATTTATGTCTTCCTGCCTTCAGAAATATCAGTTGCTCTTTCACCAGCCATTGTTTCCTCTCTGGCCCTAGTACAGAGTAGGTGACGTAGTACAGCTGAATGGCTGAATGCTGGCAAACTTGTCTCCAGCCTAGATTTCTCCTTATTTTAAATCTGCACTTGCAAGCACATGGCCTGAGATACTCCTCTCGAAAATGCCACCAAAAGGACCTTATCATAAAAAATCGCCACCGTCTATTCAGGGCTATGTATTAAGGGACAATAAAATGTGAGTCATGGCCAGGCGCGGTGACTCATGCCTGTAATCCCAGCACTTTGGGAGACCGAGGTGGGCGAATCATGAGGTCAGGGGATCTAGACCATTCTGGCTAACACGGTGAAACCCCATCTCTACTAAAAATACAAAAAATTAGCCTGGTGTGGTGGCGGGAGCCTGTAGTCCCAGCTAATTGGGAGGCTGAGGCAGGAGAATGGCGTGAACCCAGGAGGTGGAGTTTGCAGTGAGCCGAGATGGTGCCACTGCACTCCAGCCTGGGTAACAGAGCAAGACTGTCTCAAACAAAACAAAACAAAACAAAACATGAGTCATTTACATTGTTTTATTTTATCCAACTTAATTTTTTTCACAAACATATATCATTATCCTCATTTTAGAGATGAAGCTGAGACTTAGAGTAGAAAACATCCTTAAGTCACAAGACTGATAAAAGTGGCAAAGCCAGTACTAGAAAGCAGAATAATTTTGATTCTGAAATGTGCTCCTTCTCGTATCAGCTCATGTCCCCTCCACATTCCTTTTCCGCACGTACCCAACGGTTCACTTGACACGTATTTACAGATTTGTGCATTCCCACCCATTAGACGTACATCTCCACCTCCAATGACTTGCCAACTCTTATAGATTATTCCCGCACATTTGCTTTCTTTTCATTCATTCCTTCATGGATTCGTGGCACATAGCACGAACACATGCTGTGTCACATGTATTCACTGCTGACTTCAGAAGCTGAAGGAACATGGCCTAGCATCTGGGGCCCTGATTTGAAAAGTTTCTGGTTTCTCCACTTCTAAGCTCTCCATCTTCCAACCTTCCTGACAGATAAGAAATACACTTCAAAGCTTAGTTTGAGAAAGCAACTTCTCAAAAAGTTTTTCAAAAGAGCTTCTATCCTTTTAGTCTGAGTTTTAAACCATTACTTGTTGCTATATACATTTTTCCAGCTAAGTTTTGAAAAATTATTTCTACCGGGCCGGGCGTGGTGGCTCATGCCTGTAATTCCAGCACTTTGGGAGGCTGAGGCAGGCGGATCACGAGGTCAGGAGTTCACGACCAGCCTGGCCAACACAGTGAAACCCCGTCTCTACTACAAATACAAAAATTAGCTAGGCGTGGTGGCAGGCGCCTGTAATCTCAGCTACTCGGAGGCTGAGGCAGGAGAATCGCTTGAATCTGGGAGGCGGAGGTTGCAGTAAACCAAGATTGTGCCACTGAACTCCAACCTGGGTGACTGAGCTAGATGTCGTCTCAAGAAAAAAAAAAATTATTTCTACCTAGAATGTGTGTTTCATGCCCAACTAAACAAGTTCTTCTCTTTTCCTCACAGAGAATGTCCTGTTTCCATGCCTGGAACCTACTCCCTATTCTGTCTTCAGTTTCATCTTCTAATGCCCATTCTTGATCCCTTTGATCTATTGTTTTTTTCTAAACTCTCAGGGTTCTTTAAGCCTGTTTTGCATTTTTGCTCTTCTGCTATGTACTTTGTGTGGCTTCTTTTCTGAACATTTCCATCTTCTCAAGAATAGTAAGTATCACATTGTAACCTCACACACTGTCAACACAAGTAAACTTCAGTCTGTTGATTTGTTCTGAAAACAGTGGAAATAACTGGTTCTCTTCTTTTCTCTTCTCTTCTCTTCTCTTTTCTCTTCTCTTCTCTCTCTTCTCTTCTGTGTTGCTCTGTCACCTAGGCTGGAGGGCAGTGGCACAATCTCGACTCACTGCAACCTCCATCTCCCTGATTCAAGCAATTCTGCCTCAGCCTCCTGAGAGCTGGGACTATAGGTGAGCACCACCACACCCCACTAATTTTTGTATTTGTAGTAGAGACAGGGTTTCACCATGTTGGCCAGGCTTGGTCACAAACTCCTGACCTCAAGTGATCCACCTGCCCTGGTGTCCCAAAGTGCTGGAATTACAGGTGTGAGCTACAGTGCCTGGCCAGAACTGGTTCTTTTTCTTTAGAGCAACTTTTTATAGATGTCAAGGTAGAAAACAGAGAATTTCTTTGTAACTTGCAATTTCTACAGTTGGCAGCCTCCTCTGCTCAGGCCTTGTCAATGGCTGGTTTTCCCACCCTCCCAGAAATGGGGTCTTGATCTGTCACCTAGGCTGGAGTGCAGTGGCGTGATCATGGTTCACTGCAGCCTCAAACTCCTAGGCTCAAGT
The DNA here is from genome assembly GCF_000951045.1 of Mandrillus leucophaeus. Taxonomy (NCBI): domain Eukaryota; kingdom Metazoa; phylum Chordata; class Mammalia; order Primates; family Cercopithecidae; genus Mandrillus; species Mandrillus leucophaeus. The sequence continues at coordinate 131,041 of NW_012104165.1, read as the reverse complement.
TGTCCTCCTACCTCAGCCTCCCAGGTAACTAGAACTATAGGTGTGTGCTACTACAATGACTAATTTATTTTCTTAGAGACAAGGTCTCGCTATGTTGTCTAGGCTAATCTCAAATTCCTGGCCTGAAGTGGTCCTCCTGCTTGGGCCTCCTGAGTCACTGGGATTATAATAATGTCTTGTATGAAGTAAGTTTGTCTTGATATGTTTCCTGCTCAAAACAAAATGCAACTTGTCATTTTCAAACTCTAAAATTCTTCTGGTGTATTTTTAAATGTCTAACTATAATATCAAATAAATTAACTTTTATGACGGGGAATTGTTGCTTTGTCATTCAGCTTACTTGTCTGGTAAGCAAAATGCCTTGGGTTCAAGTCCACACAGAATTTTGTTTTTGCATTATGTAGCCTTCCCTGATACTCATGTCTTTCCACAAAACTGTCACCCCTAGATAAAGCCTCATTTGCTTCATCTTGTAGGTTTCACACCTGACCCACAAGCTTTTGGATAGTTGAAAGAAGCTATAATGGCATAGCATTTGTTTTATAATAGTATGTAAGATTGATAATAGACAAGTCAATATAGGTTCCACATTGTGTTTAGGCTTTCCAGCAAAATTGGATTTCAATAACATATTTAAATATTTATATTTATAAACTTAAAAAAGTCAATTTTATGTAAAAAAGTTATATTGGAGTTTATCAAACTAATATACATATATATTTTCTTTTTAAGACAGGGTCTGGCACTATTCAGGCTGGAGTACAGTGACGCATTCTTGGCTCACTGAAACCTCTGCCTCCCAGGCTCAAGCGATCCTCCCACCTCAGCCTCCCAAGTACCTGGGACTATACCTGGCCAATTTTTTTTTTTTTTTTTTTTTTTTTTTTGGTAAAGACAGGGTTTTTCCATGTTGTTGAGGCTGGTTTCGACAAACTTGTGATCTGCCCACCTCAGCCTCCCAAATGCTGGGAATACAGATGTGAGCCACCATGCCAGACACAAACTCATATATTTTAATTTACTTTTAAATTAATCATGTTACAAAGTCAACACTTTAAAGTTTATAGATTTGAATTCTAAAATTTCTTTGTTTTATTGAGATTTATACATACATGGTAAAATATTTGGTTAACTCACCATATTCTGTAAATGATGTTCAAGTAGCAGATATCACCCTTAAGTAAGCTGGTGGAGGACTGTCACATTATAAGGCAGAAAAAGCATTTGACATAATTCAACATTCATTATTGATGAAAACTCTCAGTAAACTAGAAATAGAGGAGAACTTCCTTATATGATAAAGGGTATTTACAAAAAATCTACAACTAACATTATACTTAAAGACTGAATGTTTTCCCCCTAAGGTCGTAAACAAGATAGTCATGTTCCCTTTCACTTCTATTCAATGTTGTATTGGAAATTCTAGCTAGTGAAATTAGGGGCAAAAAGAAAGAGGAAAGAAAAGAAGGAAAAATGGAAGAAAAGAAGTAAGAATCATCCAAATTGTAAAGATAGCACTTAACTGTTATTCTCAAATGACATAGCCATGTCATGTAGAAAATCAGACCGAATGTACAAAAAGCTACTAGAGTTTAATGCTTGAGTTCAGAAAGGCTGTGGGATGCAAGATCAATATAAAAAAACTGAACTGCATTTGTATATACTAGCAACAATCAGAAATAAAATGTTTAAAAATGTTATAATAAAATTAAAATATGAAATACTTAGGGATAAGTTTGAGACAAGATGTGAAATATCTATACACTGAAAACTACAAAATACTTCTGAGAGAAATCGAAGAAGACGTTAATACTTGGAGAGATAAAACTTGCTTTTAGGCCAGAAAACTCAGTATTGTTATGATAACAATTATTCCCAAACTAATATACAAATTCAACACTAACCTAGTCAAAACCCAGGAGGTTTATTTGCAGAAATTGATAATCCGATTCCAAAATTAATATGGAACTGAAAAGGATCTACAGTTGCCAAAACAACTCTGAAAAAGAAGAACAAAGCTGGATGGCTATCAACTACTCATTTCACAGAATTATCATAAAGCTTCAGAAAGCCAGACAGCATGGTATGGTTGTAAGATAGGCAAGTAGGTCAATGGAGCACAATAGAGAATCCAGAAGCAAACCAACATGTATATAAACAACGGATGTTTGAAAGAGGCCCAAAGGCATCCTGGTGGAAAAAGGATAGTCTTTTTAACAAATAGTGTTAGAAAAATTGAATATCCACATGCAAACTATAGATATATAATATGTAATGTATATATATATAAGAACTTGTGTCTATACCTTGTGAAAATTAAAATGGTTCATACATTTAAGCATAAAACCTAAAACTACAAGACGTCTACAAGAAAATATAAGAAATTTTTGTGACACTGGATTAGGCAAAGATTTCTTAGATATGACACCAGAATCTATAAAAGAACAAACTGATGCATTGGATTTCTTCAAAATTAAAAATAGCTCTTTGAAAGTCAGTGTTAAGAAAATGAAAAATCAGGCCACAAACTCGGGGAAATACTTGTAAATGCACTTACCTGATAAAGGACTAATATCCAGAATGAACAATACTTAATATAGTACTCTCAACACTCAACACTAAGAGGATAAACAACCCAAATAAGTGGGCAACAGATATGAACAGACACTTCAAAGAAACTGTATTAGCAAATAAGCGCAGGAAAATACTTTAAATATCATTAGTCGTTTGGGAAATGTAAACTAAAATCACAATCAAATACCACTACACACCTATTAGAATGCCTAAAATTTAAAAGACTGAGGGTGAAGTATTGGAAAGGACATAGAGGAACTGGAACTCTCATAAATTTATCCTATGCATGTAAAAACTATTATGGAAAACATTTTGATAGGTTCTTAAAAAGTTAATCATATAACTAACTACCATACGATTTAGCCATGGCACTTCTAGGTATCTACTCAAGAGAAAAGGAAATATGTGTCCATATAAAGATTTGTACAAAAATACTCATAGTAGCTTTATTTGTATTAGTTAAATCTGGAAATAATCCAAATGTTTATCAATAGATGAATGGCTAAAATATTGTGGTATATCCCTGCAAAGAAATACTACTAAGCAACAAAATAAACAAACTGTTGATTCAAAATGTCACTCTTTCTTTTTCTTTTTGTTTGAGATGGAGTCTCACTTTGTCACCCAGGCTAGGGCACAGTGGTGCAATCATAGCTCACTGTAGCCTCGAACTCCTGGGTTCAAACCATCCTCCTACCTCAGCCTCCTGAGTAGCTGGGACTATAAGTGTGTGCCACCAAACCCAGCTAATTTTTAAATTTTTTTTTGTGGAGACAAAGGGTTGGGGGGGTGGGTGCAGTTTCTCACTGTATTGCCCAGGCTGGTCTTGAACTCCTGGCGTCAAGTGATCCTCCTACCTAGGGCTCCCAAAGCACTGGGATTACAGTGTTAGACACTGTGCCCAGCCTAAAATATGCTAGTTTTTTATTGCTGCAAAATACATTAGCACAAACTTCAAGGTCTCAAAATAACACACATTTATTATCTCAGGATAATAAATGATCAGGAGTCTGGGCATGACTTAGCTAGGTCCTTTGCTTAGGGTCTCACAAGACTAATCAAAGTGTCCCACCAGGATGCATTCTCATCTAGACACTTGACTGGGGAAGAATCCATGTCCAAGCTCACTCAGGTTGTTGGAAGAATTCATTTCCTCGCAGGTTTAGGTATGAGGATACCAGCTTCTTGCTGGTAGCTGACTGGAAGATGCCTTTAATTCTGAGAGGCTGCCCGTACTTCCTAGAGAACCTTGAAGCTCCTGGCCATGTGGACTTTCCCCACACGACCACTTAAGTCATGAAACCAGCAAGGATTGCTGAGTAAATAATTTTGCTGAATAAAAGAAACTGATCAAAATAGAGTACATACGGGATTCTATTTTTACAAAACTGTAGAAAGTATAAACTACAGTGACAAAGGTTAGATCAGTGATTCCTTTGAGATGGGGGATAAAGTGAGACAGGAGAAAGGTATTACAAAGGGGCACAAGTCCATTTTAGAGGTGATGGATAAGTTCACTGTCTTTTTTTTTGTTTTTTTTTTTGTTTTTGAGACGGAGTGTTGCTCTGTTGTCCAGGCTAGAGTGCAATGGCGTGATCTCAGCTCCCTGCAATCTCTGCCTCCCAGGTTCAAGTGGTTCTCCTGCTTCAGCCTCCCGAGTTGTTGGGATTACAGGCATGTGCCACCATGCCTGGCTAATTTTTGTATTTTTAGTAGAGACAGGGTTTCACCATGTTAGTCAGGCTGGTCTCGAATTCCTGACGTCAGGTGATTCGCCCACCTTGGCCTCCTAAAGTGCTGGGATTACAGGCGTGAGCCACCGCGTCCAGCAAGTTCAGTGTCTTGATTGGGGTAATGGGTTCATATGAATACTTATGTCACACTCATTAACATGTATACTTTATGTGCAGTTTATCATATGCCAATTATACTTTAGCAAAACTAGTTTTAAAAGCAAAAATGTAAAAAAAGTAGTAATTCTAAAAAAAAAGATAAAACAAAATTATACCCACTGCCCATTCTGTTGTTCCTTCTACTTCTGTTAGAATAGTAGCAGCAGAGGGGAAGCAAGAGGACCCCAGGTCACAAGCAGCAGAGATGAATATATCTCAGTGGTTTATGGTGGTCTTGTCTTGTCTGAATGGACTCACATCTGACACTCCATAGATCACAAAAGAATATGAAGTCATTGGCCATAACTGGATGCAGACTCATAGTCACTGTGAAAATATAATATGGGATACAGAATAATGAAAAGAATAAAAAAATTTAATAATAACACTAACAAGAGTAAAGCAATTTTAAATAATTGATCATTGGTTTCAGTCACTGTACTAAGCTCTTTATAAATAGTCATATACTTAATCTCTAAAAGAGTTTTCCAAAGTGAGGTAGGAGATCAGCTTTTCCAAGCACCAGTAATGGCCATGCTGATTAAAACCAGGATGCAGTTTAAAAAAAAAAAAAAAAAAAAAAAACACACAACCAGGAGCTTAGTATATGAAAATTTAATTCACTTTTCCTTTATTTTCTGTACATATGTAACAAACCTGCACGTTATGCACATGTACCCTAGAACTTAAAGTATAAAAAAAAAAAAAAAAAAAAAAAAAAACCAAAACCTCCGCGGAGTGGTGGCTCACACCTATAATCCCAGCACTTTGGGAGGCTGAGATGGGAGGATCCCTTGAGCCTAGGAGTTCGATATCAGCTGGGCAACATAGTGAGAACTCCATCCCTAAAAATGTAAGTTAAAAAAAATTAGCGAGGTGTGGTGACCCACACCTGTAGTCTCAGCTGCTTGGGAGGCTGAGGTGGGAGGATTGCTTGAGCCTGGGAGATCAAGGCAGCAGTGAGTTATGATTGTGGCACTGCACTCCACTGGGGTGACAGAGCAAGACCCTGTCTCAAAAACAAAAACCTGGGCTGGGCGCAGTGGCTCACACCTGTAATCGCAACACTTCAGGAGGCTGATGCGGGCAGATCACCTAAGGTCAGGAGTTCTAGACCAGCCTGGCCAATATGGTGAAATCCCATCTCTACTAAAAATACAGAAATTAGCTGGATGTGATGGCGCACACCTGTAATGCCAGCTACTCGGGAAGCCGAGGCACAAGAATTGCTTGAACCCGGGAGGTGGAGGTTGCAGTGAGCCACTGCACTCCAGCCTGGGTGGTAGAGCCAGACTCAGTCTCAAACAAAACAAAACAAAACAAAAAAACCGGCTGAAACCAGCAGATGGTGACAAAGCAACCTCTAGTTGCCCGCATGGCTCATTAGAACAATGACACTCCCACCAGCGCCATGACAGTTTACAAATGCCATGGACATGACTCAGAAGTTACCTTATAGGGTTCTGGGAGCTCCCCACTGCCCCTTTTCTAGAAAATTCTGAATAACACGCCACTTAATTAGCATATAATTAATAGTGGGTATAAATATAGCTAGCCTGTGTGCTTCACTGTGGCTGTTTCTTCAGTTCTGGCTCCTGCTCTGACTCCTGCTCTGGACTGCTGCTGTTGCTAAACACTGCTCCTCCCCTTCCTGTCTGTTCTACTGGTGGAGCATCCACTTTGCTGTACACTGCTATTCTGGGCTGTTCTGCCTGTGAGTTAGTTGTGCTTTCTGCAGCATCCACCTTGCTGTACACGGTTGCTGTAGGCTTCTCTGCCTATGGGTTAGCCTTGCTTTATGGAGCACCCACTTTGCTGTACTATGCTGCTACTCTGGGATGCTCTGTCTATGGGCGAGCCTTGCTCTGTGGAGCACCTATTATGCTGCATGCTGCTACTCTGGGCTGCTCTGCCTGTGGGTGAGCTGTGCTCTGTGGAGCACCCACTTTGCTGTACACTACTACTCTGGGCTGTTCTCCCTGTGGGTTAGCTTGTGCTGTGTGGAGCGCCCACTTTGCTGCATGATGCTACTTGGCTGCTCTGCCTGTGGGTTAGCTTGTGCTCTGTGGAGCACTCACTTTTCTGTACACTGCTACTCCAGGCTGTGCTGCCTGTGGGTTAGCTTGTGCTGTGTGGAGCGCCCACTTTGCTGCATGATGCTACTTGGCTGCTCTGCCTGTGGGTTAGCTTGTGCTCTGTGGAGCACTCACTTTTCTGTACACTGCTACTCCAGGCTGTGCTGCCTGTGGGTTAGCACACAGGTTGCCCTTTGTTTATGGAGCAGTTCGCTGCTTCCTATTGGTCTAGAAAGTGTTTTTAAGTTAACTCTGAAGCCACAAACCCTCCAAAATTGGGTAAGTCCCCATTTTGGGGCTCACCTGTGTCAGCCTGGTGACCATGAAGGAAGGAACCATCAAAATGAAGAGACCACAAAGGGAGCATCAAGATGAGGGGGTTGACCATCAAGATAAAGTTTGGAGTTGTGATGCTGTAATGCTGTATACTAGCCAAAGGCTCTTTTCAGAACCATGTTTTCTTGGTGACTGACTGGTTGTACACCAAAGCTTTGGAAACCTTTGCCTGGACCCAAATTAATGGCCAATTGGCACCATGTGGTTTCTGTGATTTCCTTGCCATACTGACCTTTCTGGGTAAACCAGGAAATGAAAATGGGGCCTCCAGCTAGTCCCATATTCAGATTATGTACCCATTGCCCCCTCTTTGACCATTGTCTATTAAATCTATAATGACTGGCTACTTGATATTACCATTCAGTTCTTAAATGCGTGGTTGTATTCCAGAGCCATGTTCCTTCTAGGACTGGTTAGAGTCCCACTCTAGGGGGAATTTATTGGGTTATTGTCAGTCCCACTCTACATGGCATTAGAATTGAGAGTCCCGCCCTAGGGGCTTTGTGTTTTGGTCACCTTTCTAAGATCGTGGTTTAAATTTCCACTAAGGGTTCTTAATTCGGTCAGCATTTTTTTACTTCCATACTTAAAGTGCCTTCTTTGTAACATTCCATTGGCTAGTGATGGTAGTTGCCAGCCCACTGCCCACTCATCTTTCACTTTTGTGGCACCTAATTCTTGATACCCATGTTCTTTTGGCAGGAGTCAGTGGTAATTGCCCTACTCCTCTTGAAGAAAAGGGAGGTGGAAATTTGAAAGGGAAAGTAACTGGACTCTCTGGACTTAGAAGATTTCTGGGTTTAGTAGTATCTCTGATAGACATAACAACAGTGAGCATCCTGAAACACTTTTTCAGGATGCCTTTTAGGCAATTAAAGAAAATTCAAATTTGATGTCTTAAAAACTCATCTTCTATGCTAACACTGTTTAGTACAAATTAATTTCCCAAGAAATTTGGCCTAAAAATGGTTCACTGTCCCTGGAGCCACCTTGGTGCCTTGATATGAGGAAGGGGGTCCTGCCAGTTCTCCAGTATAGGATTCCATCCCAAGTTCATCAGGTACCCCTCTGCTTTAACCAACTAACTACAGCCTATGTGCCATACTGCCTGAGGAAATAAGTCCAACGAGTCTCACCAGGAATGAGGCCCTTTATCAGCCCTTAAAATCAAACTTACATGTGTTGTGAGAGACTGAGACATTGCTAATGGCGGGAATAGTACTTGTGCCTTTTTCCATGTCTAATTTAGCTTTATGCACGGGAAACGTTGGTTGGTATCAGAGGATCCAGGGAAGCTTGTAGTTTGATGTAACTCAGCATGGCTTGCAAATAGTGTCCACCTGCTGTGCTGTAGAGGAGAAACAAGGGATTTTTGAATACTGCCTGAGAATATGCTGATGGAATGGCTGCTTGTAACCAGGATCATGCCATTTACTGTATGTGGGGAGTGCACTCCCAGATTTGGACCCCCAATGGGATTACCAGAGGGGTTCCTGAGATCTCAAATGTAGAAATCATAGGTAACTTGTTTAATAGAAGATATGAAAATGTGCTTAATCCAGTTAATTATGACAAGGTTAGAGAAGTAACTCTAGGGGAGGATAAAAATCCTATTCTAGTCAGGGCTATTTGGTTGAGGCACTCAGGAAATATTGCCAGATAGACTCCCCAGGAAGGCAAACTCTTTTATCACTCAATCTGTCCTTGATGTTAGGAGGAAGCTGTGAAAGTCAGAAATGGGAAACTCAAACTCCTATAAGCCAATTTTTAAATATGGCCTTTACAGTTTACAACAATAGGGACAGATCAAAACAGGCAGAGAGAACCAAAAGAAATAATAGCCAAAATGCAATTGTTAATGACTACTTTAAGCACCCTCTCCCACCTCAGGGTTAGCCAGCCTGAGGAAATTTGAGATCAGCATCCCAGATGCCCAGATGAGAGTCCCAAACTTGCTGAGCTCTGTGCCTTCTGTAAGCAAGAGGGCCATTGAAAAAGGGACTGTTCTAAGCTTCAGAGGGAGCCTAGGTTACCCAAACCCATAATGGCTGAGAAAACAAGACCGATGGGGCCCAAGATTCCCCACAGCTCCCACTGGACACCTTCCCATCTCCATGGAAGAGTGTTAGGTAACTTTTGAAGTGCTAAATACAAATATTTAGTTCAAATGTGTTCTTAATGAGATAATTTTGTCAAATTCAGAAACTATCTAAAGGTTGATTCAAATTATGGATTAGAAAAGGTTATGAAATAAGGAATCTTTAAGTAGGAGAGAGATGTGAAGAAAGTTATGGATGTGGAGATGTATTTTTGGTAAGGAAGGTTATAAAGAATAATTGTATAAAGGAAAGTTATAAAGAAAAGAGTATAACTGTATATGAAAAAGGATCTTCAATTTAAAAAAATCAATGAGAGGACTATTGCAGTAGGAAAGGAAATCTTATATGATAAACTCTTGTTCTAGAGTCAAACAACTAGGTATTTAAGGAAGAGGTAGTATAGGACAAGTCAGAAAGTCCAAGCATGTCACAGATGGTCTCTGTAAGTTGCGACAAGGTGTGTGAAGGGGAATATATAAAAGGAATTTTGTATATGATTCTTAGGAATAATTAAAAGGGAACTGTTTATAATAGTTTTTCTAAAGAATGGTTCCCTCTGTTAAAACAAGGTTTTCTGGTCAGGCACAGTGGCTCACGCCTGTAATCCCAGCACTTTGGGAGGACAAGGCAGATGGATCACGAGGTCAGGAGTTTGAGACCAGCCTGGTCAATATGATGAAACCCCATCTCTACTAAAAATATAAAAATTAGCAGGGTATGATGGTGAGAAGGAAGACACATTGGACGATGAGTCCACCATGAGGATCCACATCTTCAGACTCCTTTCACAAACACCTTGTCTCTCTATGTCTTTCTATAAAGCAAAGGGAGTTAAGGAGGAGGTTTATGTAAGAACAGCTAGGGAATCATCACGTCTGAGAAAGTTCTAAGGAAAAATCCTACATAATAAGGAGCTAGTGCCCACTTGCTAAGAGAGCAAAGGTAAAAAGCATTGATCTATTTGCTTATCTAGAAATATCTGTGAACATTCTCCCTGCAAAGCTGTAAAAATGCCAGTTCCTGCACCCAATTCAAGCAGTTACATGGATTTCCTGAACCACAGCCATAGAAATACTTATTGTATTTCTACATTGAAGGTATACATTTAAAAACAACTATACGAGGCCGGGCATGGTGGCTCATGCCTGTAATCTCAGCACTTTGGGAGGCCAAGGTGGGTGGATCATGAAGTCAGGGGTTCGAGACCAGCCTGGCCGACATGGTGAAACCTGTCTCTACTAAAGATACAAAAAAAAAAAAATTTTAACTGGGCCTGGTGGCACACGCCTGTAATCCCAGCTACTTGGGAGGCTAAGGCAGGAGAATTGCTTGAACCTGGGAGGTGGAGGTTGCAGTGAGCGGAGATTGCACCATTGCACTCCAGCCAGGGCGAGAGGGCAAGACTCCATCGCAGAAAAAAAAAAAGAAAAAGAAAAACCCAAGCAACCAAACAAAAAAAACACAACTATATGAAAAACTCCATAGATGGGTTGACTGTGATGGAGAGGGTTGCCACATAAAATATAGGATGTCCTGTTACATTTGAATTTCAAATAAACAATGAATATAAGTATTTAATATAAGTAACTCTCAAATAATACATGAGATATGTTAAAAATCTGAAGTTTGAATTTAAGTGGGCATTTTATATTTCTATATGCTATATCTGGCAATCCTAGATGAAGGAAGTCTCTCTTGCCTAACTCTTGGAAGGGCAAGCAGCTATACAAAAGTAGAAGATAATAAATACTTCCAAATAGTTATGGGTTCTAAAAGACAATGAAGCAAGGCAATGTTGGCTCTTTAACTGTGGAATCTTGAAAGGCTTCTTAGACCTGAAATCTGAAGAAAGAGAAGAAACCAGCCTCATTATAACTTGGGGAAGGGGACATTTCAGAGTAGTAATTAAGGTCAAAGACAGACAGGTAAAATTCCTACCCTGACCCCAATTTATCATTTGATGACCTTGGGAAAATTATATTTTTGTGCCTTGGATTTATACACTTTTAAGTGGAAATTATTTGTACCTGTCTCATAATTTTTTATGAAAATGTCATGTGAATTTGACTAGGAAGTGCTTAGCACAGTGTCTGGTACATGTTGGCCCTGAATGCCTTATCGTAATGTGTGGGGGTGTGATTGTGTCTGTTTCATGGCATATCTGTTTCTCACATGGTGTGTCTCTAGGTGCTAATCTGTCTCTGTGTCACTCTGGGTCTCTGTTAGTGTTTTTAAATATTCTGTTAGTATTATATTTGATTCAAGTTGTGTCTAATAGCAGGAGTTTGTTCCTATGGCCCCAGGATAGGTTCCATTAAAGCTGTGTAGTGGAGAATGTATAGATGAGAAAGAGAACACCACGGTGTATAAGTATACAATTAAGTGGAGCCATCTTGGCTCACTGCAACCTCCACCTCCCAGGTTCAAGTGATTCTCCTGCCTCAGTCTCCTGAATAGCTGGGATTACAGGCACCTGCTACCATGCCTGGATAATTTTTGTATTTTTAGTCGAGACGGGGTTTCACCATGTTGGCCAGGCTGGTTTCAAACTCCGGCTCCTGATCTTAAGTGATCTGCCTACCTTGGCCTCCCAAAGTGCTGGGATTACAGACATGAGCCACCACGCCCAGCCTACAATTGATTTTGGTTGGTATATGTTGTAGTCAGTGTAGGCTGCTATAACAAACAGTCATAGACTGGGTGGTTTATAAACCATAGGAATTTATTTCTCTCTGTTCTGGAGGCTAAAAGTTTGAGATCAGGGTGCCAGTGTGGTCAGGTTCTGGTGGGGGCCGTCTTCCAGGTTGCAGACTTCTCATTGTATTCTCACCTGGCAGAAAGAAGGTAAGAGAGTCTTCTGGGGTCTCTTTTACAAAGACGCTAATCCCATTCAAGAGGACTCCACCCTCATAGTCTAATTACCTCCCAAAGGCCCCACCTCCTAATACCATGATGTTGGAGGTTAGGATTTCAATGTGCGAATTTGGGGGCAACACAAACATGCAAATCATATAACATATTTTCTGTTTGAAGAAAAACTTCCTGAGTTCTCATTTTATCAGAAGATATCACATGGGGAACAAATTATTATTCAGTGATATCATGTGCTAGAAAAAGAGATCTAAATATTTCTGTATATATTTGACAGAAGCAGATCAACTCTACCCAAGCAAGTGGGGTAGTTTGAGAACTATCATCCAAAAGAAGGTAAACATGGGCAAATGTCCTATTAGCTGGATATATGAGGAAGCATCACATATCAGAGTTGAGAGAAGCAAATAATCACTTTTCTCTATAGTCTATGTAGAAGGGTAGACCTGGAAATAGTCTTTGAAGAAGTATACATTAGTCAAAGCTAAAGGTGCAGGGTAGGTTACGTAAAGATCCTAAGACATGTACTGGAGATAGGAATTCATATGACATGGGTGAGCGAGACTGAAACTTCACTCTAAGGAGCAGTAAGGTAAGTAGAGGGCATGGAGGGTCTTGAGTGTCAGCAAAGGAGTTGGGTATTGATCCAAAAGAGACTAAAATTGTCATTTGATATATTTTCTCTCTCTATATGTGTATATATTAATATATATCATAGTGTATCAGGGTTTCTCAACTTTGAAGCTATTGACGTTTTGGACTGGAAAATTATTTGTCGTGGAGAGCTGTCCTTTGCATTGGACGATGTTTGGGAGCATCCCTGGCCTTTAGAGGATGCCAGTAGCATCTCCTCTCCAGTTGTGACAACAAAAAATGTCTCTATGCATTGTCAAAAGTCTCCCAATGGGGCAAAATCACCGTGGGTTGAGAACCACCGCTTAGATCCTTCATTCATGAAAGAGGCATGCTGGTTGAGCAGGGAAGCCTCAGTCATAACTTAGACTGAGTTTTTTAGGTAGTCTATTGTCTTGTACACGTATGTGTATCCTGCATCACCTGATGTGAGGCTAACCCTTCCTAATACAGCGTTTCAAATTGCATGCCTGCTTCTCCTTATATCAGCATCCACACAATGAACCAATATCAGGCTTTCTATAACAGATATAAAAAATGAGTTAAATTGTAATGTATTAATAAAATGAAAATAAAAAAATAATATCACATGTATTAGCACAAAAACCAAAAGATATCTGAAATATACCTAGTAAAATGTTGGCCATATTTCTATGTAGAAAAATAGTGTGATGCTATTGAGATAAACTAGAGAAAACCTAAATAATGGAAAGGTAATATATAGATTGTAAGATTTCATCATTTTATTTTATTTTATTATTGTGTTATTATTATTATTTTTGAGATAGAATCTCACTCTGTCACCCAGGCTGGAGTGCAGTGGTGCGGTCTCAGCTCACTGCAACCTCTGCCTTTCAAGTTCAAGCGATTCTCGTGCCTCAGCCTCCCAAGTAGCTGGGATTACAGGCATGTGGCACCATGCCCAGCTGATTTTTGTATTTTTATTAGAGATAGAATTTCACCATGTTGGCCAGGCTGGTCTCAAACTCCTGGCCTCAAGTGATCTGCCCACCTCTGCCTCCCAAAGTGCTGAGATTACAAACGTGAGCCACCATGCCCGGCCAGATCTCATAATTTTAAAGATACCTATTATAATCAAACTGATCTACAGATTCAAGAAATATTATCCAAAATCACAGCAGCTTACTTTTTTTTTGGCAGAAATTTACAAAATAATTCCAAAATGTACATGTAAGTATAGAGAGGCAATACAGAACAAGCAAATCTTGAAGGAGAAGAATAGGTCAAGTTTTCTGTTACCACATATCAAGACTTATAAAGCTATAGTAAATAAGAGCGTGGGGGATTATAAAGTTAGACAAATAGACAAGAGGAAGAGAGTCAGAAATGAAAAGGACCACACATATGGGCATCTGGTATATAGAAAAAGTAGGTCTGCAGAATAAAGAGGGAAAAGATGGGGTTTATTTTCAACAAATGATGATTGGTCTTTTTCTTTTTCTTTTTATTTGAGACAGAGTTTCGCTCTATCGCCCAGGCTGGAACAGAGTGGCACAATCTTGGCTCACTGCAACCTCTGCCCCCTGGGGTTCAAGCAGTTCTCGAGCCTCAGCCTCCTGGGTAGCTGGGGCTACAGGTGTGTGCCACCACGCCCAGCTAATTTTTTGTATTTTTAGTAGAGATGTGCTTTCACCGTGTTGGGCAGGCTGGTCTCGAACTCCTGACCTCAAGTGATCCACCTGCCTTGTCCTCCCAAAGTGCTGGGATTACAGGCATGAGCCACTGCCCCCCACCAAGTACTTGGTCATTTTAATACCAAAATGAATATACCTATCTCTAGATAAATGAATTTAGATAAATAGATACATAGATAGATAGATAGATAGATAGATAGATAGATAGATAGATAGATAGATAGATATTCCAGGTGATTTTCCCTCCCACTATACATAAATATCAGTTCTAGGTGCATTTTAGATTTAAATGTGAAAGGTAGAACAAGATAGCCTCTAAATGTTAATAAAGGGAAATATCTTTGTGACTCCTAGGGAGCAGAAGATTTGTAAAACAAAACCCACAAAACACTAACACATATGTACATATATAATATATGACAAATACACACATACGCACACATATAAATAAATCTGGATTCATTAAAACTAAAATCTTTTGTTCCTCAAGTTTTTAAGAGATTCAGAGGTTCAAATGGCAAGTTACAGTGTAGGGGAATTGTGTTTGTAACACATGGAGTCAACAAAGAGCTTGTAGTCAAAATATAGAAAGAGCTACTACACATCAGTAAGAAAGGAACAGAAAAACAAAAATCAAGTGATTTGAAGAGGCATTTCACAAAATGGAATATTGAATAGTAATAATAGTATAAAAAGGACTTAACGACATTACTAATCAGCTATTTACAGAATAAATAAGCAATTTTGACCCATTAACATCCAGGAAAATAGTGAAATTAAAAAGCCTGATCATATTAAATTTTGGAAAGAATTTGAAGCAACAGGAATTTAATGTATACTGCAGGTGCATGATACTATCTCTGAAAATTTTGGGGGTATCTAATAAAATTATCTAATAAATTATGCATATCATAGGACTCAACATTACACTTCTGTATGTATATCCAGTGCAAATGTGCACTGAGATATGTGGAAAAAATCTCCAAAAATGTAGTTTATAATAGGCAAAACTTGAAAAAAGGTCAATTGACAGTAGGATGGATAAATAAACTATGGGTATCCAAACCGTGGAACAGTACAGCACAATGAAAATGAACTACAACTACATGGATCTATCTCACCAACATCATATTGAACAAAGCCAGACCCATGACATATCCATAATGTATAACTCAGCAATGTGAGCATATATGCATCAGAAGAAATGTACAAGAAGGGCCCTAGAAGTAAACAGAATCACAAATTTTCATTAACCTAAAATGTGTGGTAGGCAGGTTTTAAGAGAGCCCCCCACGATACCCAGCTCCTGTTAATCATGCCCTTGTGTAATTCCATCCCCTTGAATGGTGGGCTGGGCCTACTTAAACATTTTCAATGAACAGCATCAGCAAAAGTGATAGGATGTCACTTCCAAAATTAGGTTATAAAAGATTCTCACTTTTCTCTTGCTTGTACTCACTCTGGCTCTTCTGAATTGCTTGTTCTGATGAAACAAGTTGCTATGTTGTCAGCAGTGCTGTGGAGACTTCAAATGGCAAGGAACTTAGAGTGGCCTCCAGACAATAGTAGGTGAGTACTTACATCCTCAGTTTAACATGCTGTTAACAACCATATCAGTGATCATGAAAGCCAGTCCTTCACCAGTCTAACCTCGAGACGACTGAAGCTCCTGCTGGCACCTTGATTGTAGCTTTGTGAGGGACTCTGAGCCAGAGAACCCAGCTAAGCCACTCCCATAATCCTCCACCACAGAAATTAGAAGGCAATTTTTTTTTTTTTTTTTTTTTTTTTTGGAGACAGAGTCTTGCTCTGTTGTCAGGCTGGAGTGCAGTGGTGCAACCTTGGCTCACTGCAACCTCTGCCTCCTGGATTCAAGCGATTCTCCTGCCTTAGCCTCCTGAGTAGCTGGGACTACAGGTGCGCGTCACCACACCCAGCTAATTTTTGTATTTTTGGTAAAGACAGGGTTTTACCACATTGGCCAGGACGATCTCAATCCCTTAACCTTGTGATCCACCAGCCTCGGACTCCCAAAGTGCTAGGATTACAGTCGTAAGCCACCGCACCCAGCCGCCAACAAATGTTTTAAGCAACAACGTTTTAGGGAAACATTTTACACAGCAATGGAAAATGAATACAAAGGATAAATATGTTGCAGTATGTTTATGTTGTGACGTACTATATAAAAACAGGGATAAAGTACAACAAGAATGAAATGTATAGAATATTATTTTAAGGAAAAATGTAGAAAATATACTGGAGATGTGATTCTATTTATATAACGTTCAGACACAGGTAAACGATGGTGTTTAAGAATAAAATAATTGGTGATAAAATAATTCTTAAAAATGCAGAAAGTACCATTAAAGTCAGGTTGGTTTTCATATATATGATATATAACATATGATATATGACATATAACATGATATATAACACATGATATATAACATGTTATAGAACATATATGATATATAATACATGATATATATTTTTGGGGAAGAGAGGAGACAGTTACTGGGAGGTTTCCCTTATTAGATGCTTGCCATGTTCTACTGCTTGGCCTTTGTCACAATTCTGCAGGTGCTTGCTTCATAATTACTTAAGTTGGCATACATATTTTATACACTTTTCTGTACATAAAGTTAAGTTTGCATATATATTTTATGTACTTTTCTGCATGGGTGATAATATTCACAAAAAAAGTTTAAAAATGAAAAAAGTGCTATTTTGTAGAACAAGAATTTTCAAAAATGGATAAAATGGAAGTTCTGAGATAGATACATGGGTATTTTATAACTAATATAAATTTCAATGTATTTAAATTTTTTCTATGAATTGTTTTAAAAATCTATTTGAAAAGTTAAAGGAAATATATTTGAGGTAAACGATTCTAAGGACTGATAGATTTATAGCAAGTAAATGCATAAAGAACAGAATATGGAAAAATTCTTGCCATTCTACTTGATATATCCAAAATATATATGTAACATAAATGATTTTATATAAATATAAAGTATATAAATAATTGTTGACCAGACATGGTGGATCATGCCTGTAATCCCAGCACTTCGGGAGGCCGAGACGGGTGGAGTGCTAGAGGTCAGGAGTTCGAAACCAGCCTGGCCAACATGGTGAAACCCGGTCTCTACTAAAAAAAAATTAGCCGGGAGTGGTGTTGGGTGCCTACAGTCCCAGCTACTTGGGAGACCGAGGCAGAATAATTGCTTGAACCCGGGAGGCAGAAGTTGCAGTGAGACGAGATTGGGCCACTGTACTCCAGCCTAGGTGACAGAGGGAGACTCCGTCTCAAATAAATAATAAATAAAATAAAATAAATAAATAATGTAATTCAGCTTGTCAAATTGTTGATGGCTGTTGTAAGACCTCGGATCATGTATGTGTGTGTGTGTATGTGTGTGTGTGTTTCAACAAAGTGTTACTCTGTTGCCTAGGCTGGAGTGCAGTGACACGATCTTGGCTCATTGCAGCCTCCGCCTCCCAAGTTCAAGCGATTCTCCTGCTTCAGCCACCCGAGTAACTGCGATTTCAGGCGTGCGCCACCATGCCCGGCTAATTTTTGTATTTGTAGCAGAGATGGGGTTTCACCATGTTGACCAGGCTGGTCTCGAACTCCTGACATGAAGTGAACAGCCCACCTCAGACCCCCAAAATGCTAGCATTACAGGCGTGAGCCGCAGTGCCCGGCGGTTCTTGTCTTATTAGTTTAAAATAATTTAAACCAGAGTCACACAGCAAAAGAAGTGCAGCGTAGATTAATTTATTGCAAAGGAAAAAGAATATTTTGTAAGTTAGGTGCAGAATAGACAACGCACCCTGAGAGAGAGAGAACCCAGGGCAGGCTGTTCCTAAGGATGAGACAGCAAAGATTGGCGCTAGGGAGGCTCCCTTTATAGGGGTCTTACATGACTATTTAGAAGGAGGTGGGAAGAAGTGTTACTAGTAAGCATCTTCTGGGTGGTCCTCTGCATGCACATGCGCAGTAGCTGTACATGCTTGTTCATACATGGGATGTCTCATTGGCATCTTAAATCTCCAGTCAGAGGTGTGTTTTTTACTATTGTAATGAGCAAAGGCTCAGTCTAAGTACAGGTAAAGTCAAAATGCGCATGCTCTCTCTAGGGGAAATTTCCTCTTGATAGCTGTTGAATGAGCTCAATTTCAGTGTGAATGCTGAGGCTTATTGTGTTGACTGTACGGTCACCACTGTTGCTGTGTCCCAAGAACATGGTTACCTCCTTGAATACCTATCCTGCATCAAAGTGTCAGTAGGGTAACTGGGTCCCTCTTTCACTGTTGATTGCAAAGAGAAACAACATACACTGAAATAGAAATCACTAATTACCAGCAATAACCAGAAGACGTTCAAAGCCTTTGACCTATTTTTGCAACAATCCTTTGATTCATTAATTTTCCTATAATACATTTCGAAAACAGAAGAATTGCTAAAGTATATCAACTCCTGTGACTATAATGCAGCTATTAAGATGATCATGAAGAAGACTTGAAAATAACTTACCTTCAAATTTCATAACTTGTTTTGTTTTTTGAGACAGAGTCTCTTTCTCTTGCCCAGGCTGGAGAGCAGTGGCGCCATCTCGCCTCACTGCAACCTCTGGCTCCTGGGTTCAAGCGATTCTCGCGCCTCAGCCTCCCGAGTCGCTGGGATTACAGGCGCCCACCAAGCCCTGCTAATGTTTTGTATTTTTTAGTAGAGATGGGGTTTTGCCAAGTTGGCCAGCCTGGTCTTGAACTCCACCCGCCTCGGCCTCCCAAAGTTCTGGGATTACAGGCCTGAGCTACAGAGCCCAGGTTGCTTTTTTCTTTCTCTTTTTCTCTTTCTTCTCCCCTCCCTTCTTTCCTTCCTTCCTTCCTTCCTTCCTTCCTTCCTTCCTTCCTTCCCTCCCTCCCTCCCTCCTTCCTTTTTTAACAAAACAAAACAAAAATCTTGTGGCCATGTCAGTGCTGCGTGTTTCTTCAATGTTGGTCCCTCGATTTGTCTTGAGAATCTAGTAACTGAATTTCTGTCTTGGTGTATTTGTCGTGCTGGGCTTTTTTTTGATGAATTTATTTTAATGCTCACAGTAGTAATGATTTCTAAAAGAAGGGGTTGGGGTAACCACACCTCGAGTTTTTCCCCGTTTTTGGCAGCTTCATCTGTCTAGCCCCACTGTCACCTTCCTCTACTCTATTCCCCTCTCCCCTTTCTCTCAGGCTCTAAGGCGTTTTTACAGTCATCAGGTAGGAAGCCCACCAGAAGAATATTCATTAAACTGATCACGCGAACAATATTGACAATCAATACCGAATCAACCATTAAAGTTAGAACACCCAGCAACACCATTGTAATACTGATGGTACAGAATTACGACAGCTGCTTTTTCCTCTCCAAGGCCAGGGTCCCGAATTCCAGGAGAGTCTAAAGGAAAGTTGGCTGGACCTGGGTATTGTTTCCGACGAGGGTGGGATTCGAACCCACGCGTGCAGAGCACAATGGATTAGCAGTCCATCGCCTTAACCACTCGGCCACCTCGTCTCAATACACTCCATTTCCTGAGTATTTTATTTCAGAGTTTGTGATCGGAACCCACTGGCGGCCTTAGAAGACTTAGGACATGGTTCGAAGACGTTTGGGAGACGTGGAAATGGCTCGTTTTCACATGAATGAACAAGAACTGAATGGAAACGCTTCGAGGGGGGAAAAACGGGCTTAACTTTCATGGGACTCACACAAATGTTCGAGACATGATAGTAACGTAGTTGCCGGGCGGGTCTCTCCCTTTCTTCCGCTTCCTGGTCCCGAGGCAGGAGGTGCCTGAGCAGGCTGCGGGCGTGACCGGGCCGACGGGGCGCACCGGGTTTGCCTTCGACCTGGGGCGGCAGGTGAGCCAGTCAGCCCTTCTGTTGGCTCACCGCGTCTCGTCGCGTCGGGACAGCGCACCTGGGAGCCAGCAGGAGACGGAGATTCCCAAAACTGTTCACACCGGAGTCGATTTCTCTTCAGAGAAGCCCACGCAAATCAATCACAGGCCGAGCAACAGGGAACAGGGGAAATCCTGCAGGAATGGACCCCTGCTGTATTTTCACACTCTCACTGTGAGGATATTTTACGTTAGATTGCACTAACATCTTGAGTGAAGACCACCTTTGCTTGTTTCTGTGAATTCATAAAGAATTATCCTTTTCTTTTTCCCCGGAAGAGCCCTTATGTTGTAGTGTTTGCTGCATTGACGTGCCTGAAATCTTCAACCTCAACTCTACCCACTTCCTTACCTCTTGTTTTCCATGCTCAGTCCCATTTGGGTTTTTGCATCAAGACAGATCTAGTTTTCCTCTTCCAAAAAGCGATTTTCCCTCATGGAATGCTCTTTCCCTTTCTCACTTTAGCCTGGCTGAATTATTGATCCATACTTTGGTTCTTAAAGCTGTTTTTTTTTTTTATTAACAAAATTTTTAATCAAAGTTAACTACACATGTTTTAAAAGCTCAATTACTTCAAAAAAATATGTGTATGCGAAACAGTGGTCTCTCCTATCTTACTCCTCATAGTAGAGGCATTTTCAGCCATTTGGCATTTTGTGTTGCTGTTTTTACCTGCATATCTCCAAATATCATGCTATTGCAGAGATGGCTAGTTGTCCATTCATTATTTCTGTTTTTTCCAATAAATGGAAAATTAGCTGAACTCATAGCCACCCATGAAAAGATTACAGTGACTTCCCTTGAGAGTCAGCATCATCACGTGACCAACTTCTAAGTAAAGGCATAAGAGAGAAAATGTATGTAAAGCTTCCAGGTTATGTCCATAAGAGAAGGAAATAACCTCTATTTATATCTTCCTCATGTTTCTGCTTTTGAGAATGAAGGCTTCATGAAACAGTGATTGAACCCAGCACACTGTAGGAAGGAGGGAGCCATGACACAGAAGACTGGAACCAACACCATGAAGCCAAAGCATCACTCTGGCATTGATTACACCCTCAGACAGTCACAGTAATGTCTGCTTCTTTTAAGCTATGGTTCTTTTGGGTCTTTGTTACAAAGACAAAATTGTACTCTAATACATACGCTACATATTAATTTTAAGCTTAGTATTTTCCATTGATTTCCCATGATACAAATAGAAGATTCACTTCTCTTCCTCACCGTAAACACCTCCACAGACACCCTTCTTAGCAATTTTTCCTTCAAATATAGTTATATCAGAATTTTTATTGAATGAGTAATCACCCTTTATATAATTATGTTTGGCAATATTATTTACCTATCTTTCGTGTTTTGTTTCCTGAACATTATTTTTAGAAAAAAATCACAAATAACCATAAAAGCTTTGCCAAAACAATAAACTGAGTGATTTCTAAACTTGATATTTGGTTTTCATCCTGATGTCTTCCTTCACCATTGTACTATACATTTTATTTCCCTGCCACTGGTGCTGTATTCCCAATTTCTCGTGTATTTTCTGTCTTAATATACCTTCACATTTTGGTGGAGTACATTGTAAAGCAGCTTCCTGAGAAAAAGTTTATTGTAGATGGAGACTTTTTAATACTTCTCCAGCAACTTGATTGAATGTTTGTCTGGGAAATATTTTTCAAGCTTTTGAAATTCGTTTCAGGATTTTGAGGGAGTTCTCTATTTTCTTCTAGCTTCCAGTATTCATTTTGAGAAGTACAAAGTCATTCTAATTACAGAGTCTACATTTGCAGTTGGCTTTTATTTATCTATTTCAGGATAATTTCCTTGTCCTCAATGTTCTGCAGTGTCTGAAAGATATGCTTCAGTGTGTTTCCATTTCTATTCCTTGTTTTGGGAACTCTGTTACATCATTAAATCATGTATGTCAGTTAGGGATATTAGCTTGTTTTTTGTTGTTGCTGGTTTTCTGATTTCTGTGTTCTCTGTCCCTTTTTTTTTTTTTTTTTTGGAGACAGAGTCTTGCTCTGTTGTCAGGCTGGAGTGCAGTGGTGCAACCTTGGCTCACTGCAACCTCTGCCTCCTGGATTCAAGCGATTCTCCTGCCTTAGCCTCCTGAGTAGCTGGGACTACAGGTGCGCGTCACCACACCCAGCTAATTTTTGTATTTTTGGTAAAGACAGGGTTTTACCACATTGGCCAGGACGATCTCAATCCCTTAACCTTGTGATCCACCAGCCTCGGACTCCCAAAGTGCTAGGATTACAGTCGTAAGCCACCGCACCCAGCCGCCAACAAATGTTTTAAGCAACAACGTTTTAGGGAAACATTTTACACAGCAATGGAAAATGAATACAAAGGATAAATATGTTGCAGTATGTTTATGTTGTGACGTACTATATAAAAACAGGGATAAAGTACAACAAGAATGAAATGTATAGAATATTATTTTAAGGAAAAATGTAGAAAATATACTGGAGATGTGATTCTATTTATATAACGTTCAGACACAGGTAAACGATGGTGTTTAAGAATAAAATAATTGGTGATAAAATAATTCTTAAAAATGCAGAAAGTACCATTAAAGTCAGGTTGGTTTTCATATATATGATATATAACATATGATATATGACATATAACATGATATATAACACATGATATATAACATGTTATA
>NW_012104165.1:106146-108248 GCF_000951045.1 Mandrillus leucophaeus | reverse complement strand
TCCCTCCCTCCCTTCCTTCCTTCCTTCCTTCCTTCCTTCCTTCCTTCCTTCCTTTCTTTCTTTTCCTTTACTTGGATTTTAAATCTCCAGTATGCCTCCTCTACTTTTGGTTTTGCTTTTACTGCTCTTTCCTGGTTACATTCTTTATACTTTTAAAAAATTAATAGACATTTTAGGCAGTTTTTTATTTACAGAAAAATTGATGAGAAAGCACAAACAGTTCCCATATATCTCCTGTCCTTCCTATAGCTTCCCTTGTTATTAAATCTTATATGATTGTGGTCCATTTGTTACAACTGATGAACCAATATTGATACATTAATATTAACTAAAATTTGTAGTTTATTTTAGGTTCATTCCTCCTTGTTGTAACTCTTATGGGTTATGTTGTAACTCTTTCCTCTTTGATAAATGTATAATGACATGTGTCCATCATTGCTGTATCATGTATAATAGTATCTTCACTCTAAACATTCCCTGTGCTTCACCTCTTCACCCTCCTAGCAATGACTGCTCCTTTTTGCTGTTTACATATTTTTATGTTTTTCACTATGTTGTATAGTTGGAATCATATATACAGTATGTGGCCTTTTCAGATTGACTTCTTTCACTTAGCAATATGCTTTTAAGATTCCTCCCTGTCTTTTCCTGTCTTGATAGCTCTTTTCTTTTCTTTTTCTTCTTCTTCTTTTTTTTTTTTTTTGCAGTTATTTCAACTCAGGTTTTATTAAAGTTGTTTCTGAATATTTTTTCTCAGTGATTCTTGTTCTGATGAATATTACATTTTATCCTTAGTTTTGCTCATTTGATTTTGCTTTAGTGTTTTAAGAACTTATTTATCAAATCCTTTACCATGAATGAGAGCACCAAATAATGTATCAATACCCAACTGCCTGATTCCTTTATAGCAGTAAGAAAAGTCAGTAAAACATTTGTACAGTCCAAGTACTAAAACATCAAGATCCCCTCTTCAAGTAAGAGTGAGCCAAAGCTTCCTTAGCATCATCTGCAAGCCAATGTCTTTTCACTATACCATTAAGATGAAAATAACTAAGAGCACTGACACAATTTTCTTGCTCTTTCCATCTAAAAATGTGGGGTTCTTGTGGTGTGGCTAATTTTTAAAAAACCAGAAAATGGAAGGAAAATAAGTCAGTGAATGATTAGCTTACAAGTTTTTCTACTCATCATTAACCGGTCTTCCCTTTTCCCTAAAGTTTAGACAGCCATAAAGGCAGGAAAAACAATGTACATAATAAAAAAATAAAAATAAATATCTGAGAGCCTACTGTAGTAGGCATTTAACACATTTCACTTAATCCTCACAATGCTGTGAAAGAATTATTATAATCATTTTACAAATAAAGAAACAGGCTCAGAAGGGTGAAATGACTGGTGCCTAAAGTCACGCAGGTGACTGAGCTGGGATTTAAGTTCAAGCCTATGCTCTAATATGCTGCTTAGACTCCCCAAAGCCCTTCAACTTGAGATTCTTACTATTATAGCTTCATCTTCTAATTCTAAATTTATACTTTTAAGTCTGCAAAACTACTGAATAATAAAAGAACCTAAAATTATTCTCAATTTACTTGCTAAAATGGGAGGTATTAGGGTATTAGAAAACTCTTCTAGCCTGGGCAATATCGTGAGATCCCACCTGTAAAAAACAAACAAAAAAACAAACAAACAAAAAAAAACTAGCCAGGCGTGGTGGTGCACTTGCCTGTAGTCCTGGCTACCTGGTAGGCTGAGGTGGGAGGATCACTTGAGCTCGTTAGGTACAGACATCTCTTTAGGTAATCATAACATTCCATACCTAAAATTGTTGTTAATTGTAATTAATGCTAATGGCAATGATAGCTAGCAATAAAAAACAGAGTAATTACAATCAGCTCATTTTCTTATTGTCACCATGTGTCAATCTCGTAGAAAGGAAGGTAAAAGACAACTTCCTATTGTGAATCTTGATTGTTCATTAAATTTACAATATACACTTAGCGGAATGCCAAAAGATGTTCTGGTTTTAAAAGCTTATCCACCAGTCTTTTGATTGCATTTTATTTTATTTTATTTTTTATTTATTTTATTATTTTTTTTTTTGA
>NW_012104165.1:37107-106036 GCF_000951045.1 Mandrillus leucophaeus | reverse complement strand
GGAGTGCAGTGGCGCGATCTCCACTCACTGCAAGCTCCGCCTCCCAGGTTCACGCCATTCTCCTGCCTCAGCCTCCCGTGTGGCTGGGACTACAGGCGCCCGCCACCGCGCCCGGCTAATTTTTGTATTTTTAGTAGAGACGGGGTTTCACCGTGTTAGTCAGGATGGTCTCGATCCCCTGACCTCGTGATCCGCCCATCTCGGCCTCCCAAAGTGCTGGGATTACAGGCGTGAGCCACCGCGCCCGGCCTTGATTGCAATTTAGAAGTGCATATTTGTTTTTTAAGGGTCTAAATCCGATGAAGATCGTAGGGCCCACAAGGAGATGGCATTACTGATACATTTGTGTGCTGTCTTAGAATTATCTATAATGTATATAAGAGGATAACTTTTCACCACTCCCCTGAATGCCATAGAGTTCCAGTGGAAAATGGATTTATGAGTAATAACTTCAATCTAAACCTATATAATCTAGACATCCAACAACATCTGATTGTCTGTTGGAGACTTAATTGCATGCCCATTAATCTTAAATAATTGACATTAATATCTAGTTGTTCTTTATTCATATTCTCACTGCAATTTAGTCAACAGAGATTATTTTCCTTGTGTCCAGTCCTAAAAAGACTAGATTTTCATACTTCAGAAGCAGAAAGGGTGAGATTCGATCATTAAGGCTCCTTCCAACATTAAAATATCCATAATTGACTGCCTTCCTAAAATCTCACTGATATATCATTCATTAAGTCATTTATTGGACAACTCTTTTACAGAACACCAGCTATAAGACTGAAGAAAAACCACATAGGCCTATTAATTCTAGGAGGTTAATATATAAAAGGTGAGCTCAATGTTTACAAAAATGTGACTTAACAGATACAAAGAATAGGAAATAAAGCTTGTTAGTATAACGGAGGTAGTGATTTGTGAGTACCAACTTAAAAAACAAAAAAACAAAAAAACCTTTGCGGGCGCAGTGGTGAATGCCTGTAGTCCTAGCTACTTGGCAGGCTGAGGCAGGATTGCTTGGGCCCAGGAGTTGGAGGTCAGCCTGGGCAACACAGGAAAAAAAAAAATTGCTAAGAGAAGAGAATACTTATGTTAAGTGTTCTTATCACAAAAAATAACATAAACAGAGCTGGAGGAAACTTAAAAAAAAATATTCAGCGTAACTATTAATAAATGAAATGAGAAATCATGGGAACCTAACACTTTTGTACTGATCACCACCTCCCATCATTTAGTAAAGGATTATAAGGCAAAACTGACAAAGGGGAAGAGGAATAAGGGCTGGTGGAGTTAAGTTGTAGGTAAATTACCCAAATAGAGCCATCTGGGTCATTAGCTGTTAGTGCTGCCTCAATTTGCCTGAAATGATTATATGACAGGGAGGCTGAAAATAATTTGAAGATAACTCAGAGCAAAGAGAGCACAAGGTTTTTTGGCCATTCTTGCTTGAAAGGGTCCTGGGTATCTCAAATTTCAATGTTCCTTGCCTTCCAAGTCTCACCTAGACCTTTAGCCCCTGCAAATGGGGATGAGAAAGGGGTGGGGTATGGGACAATGATGTGAGCATAAAGCCTATCTAGCTGGGATTACAAGAACAAAAGATGGCTAAAAGGAAAAAACAAAACAAAAGGTAAAGTCCTGAAAATCTATGTGTATAAAAATCAATCCAAATGATCTAAATTTATACAACCATGAAGCTTTATCCTCTACATACCCAAATGTTGAACCAATCCCCACCATCTCCTTTTCCCACAAAATACACAATACTATACAATTCCTATTATAGGGACCGCTAGGAAGAAACACATAGTTGAAAACACCTAGTTAAAAGGATTTTGGATTCAAATTTATCACAGTACCAATTTTCCTAAACATATTTTGATAAAGGCCATTGGAACACTTGTCACACTTTTCAAATGCCCAATGGTAAGACTTCTGATGAGACCAAACAGGTCACATTAAATCAATAGAATATCTTAGAAATAAAGCCAATATGACTAAATCCAAAATATATCACATGAAGTACCTCACGTACAATACAAACCTAGTTTAATAAATAAAAGAAACATAGGTGACTGCGCTCTGGGAGAACATCCAGCTCCTGATGGCCTCTTCACAGTCTTCTCTGAGACTCCACTGCCACTTCCACTCGGGCAAGCCTAATGGTGCGGACATGAAGTTTGTAGCCATCTTGTCTTACTAATGCCACGGTGCCAGGCTGCACCCCAACACCAGCTGGCACATGACAGATGAGTTCATGCTCACGGGGGTCATATTTGTCACCAATGGGTGTCAGCTTCTCCAGGCCATGCTTGGCAAACACACTTTTCAGCTTTGCTTCTAAAAGCAACAGCCCTCGGAAGACCTTCTCCAGAGTGAGCTTTTGGTTCTCAGGCTCTGATTCTTCAGAAATGCACTCTGCAGTCTTCTCCAAAATGTCAGCCACCTCCACCAAGTCCTTACAGAAACTCTGAATTCCAAATATCTTGGCGTCTTCCACACATCTCTGGGTTCGCCTCCTTATGTTTTCACAATCAGCTACAGCTCTCTGGTATCTCAATGTTAAATCCTAGACTTCTTTCTCCAGTTTAATAGCTTTTACCCTTAAGGTTCGTTCAGCAAGAGAGGGCCCAAGCTCCTCAGGAGGGTCCTCGGAAC
Source organism: Mandrillus leucophaeus (assembly GCF_000951045.1). Taxonomy (NCBI): domain Eukaryota; kingdom Metazoa; phylum Chordata; class Mammalia; order Primates; family Cercopithecidae; genus Mandrillus; species Mandrillus leucophaeus. The sequence continues at coordinate 103,369 of NW_012104165.1, read as the reverse complement.
GGCAGTCCTCACCAGCAGTTCTTTGGGTGGCAGTGCTGAATGGAAGTGGCCATCCCTTGCTCTCCCACGCGGCAGTCGAGGCCAGTAGGCGCTGCACCCGCAGCCGGCCCGCCCACAGCGACCTTACGGCCATGTTCCCGACTTGGGCTGCTCTTTTCTTTTTATCATGAAATAATAGTCCATCCATTGTGCCACACTTTGCATTAAATATATCCGTTCACCTACAGAAGTACATCTTGGTTGTTTATGTTTTCGCAAATCCAAATAAAACTGCTATAAACATTGATGTGCAGGTTTTTGTGTGGACATGGGTTTTCAACTCATTTGAGTATATATCAAGATCACAGTTGCTGGAGTTTCCCTTTATATTTTTACTCCACATTTTGGAGATGCCCTTCAGGTTTTATATCAATTGTTCTAAGTTTTTCTTTCTACTCTCATAATTTTAATTTCAAGAGACTTCTATAGAGTTATCCTTTTGTACAGCATTCTTTCTCTCCCTTTCTAAAAAAAAACTTTTTAAAAATCCCTGTTTCTCAGATTAGACACTAACTTCAGTGTCTAATGATGCCTAGTGATCTTTGATTGCTGGTCCATAATTATAATTAAGCCCTGAAAATAGCTGGAAACTAAGACCATTAGTCCAATTTATTGACTCTGGGAACCATTTTAGAATGGCCTGCCTGTGTCATTTACTATCAGACTCTTACATGTCAAAATGTCCAACTTATCCCTCTTAGGATAGTAAAATTCCTTGTAAAGAAGGGTCATTCAATCTTTTCTGCCTAGATGACATCAAACTGACTTTCTGAATTCAGAGAAAATTCTTAATGAACAGAGGTCAGAGGAAGTTCCTTTTGAATTTCAAACTTAAGTAACACTATTCCAAGTTATAAAATTAAATTACAAATAAATTATACACATTAATTTACAAATAAATTATACATTTTATAAATAATTTTTATTATAAATAATAAATTTTATAAATAAATAAATTTATTTATAAAAAGAGACAATATATTACACCCCACCTATGAATAAGGATCTGCATCTTCATACTCAATGGCCCATAAAATTGGTCAGAAAAAGGAAAGGTAAAAAGATCCACACTTTCAGAATCCCAAGATGAGCAGGGCAAGTTGAGTCTCGGTGAGGTCCATGAAGCTAGAACGAAACTGGGGTCGGGGAGTGGTGTTCACTTTCAGTCTTGGCCACAAAAGCAAACAAAACAGCTATTCTGAGGAAATATTTTAATTTAGACAGCATGAGCAAAATAACTGGATTGATATCTTCCTCTCCATTTTTTTCCTCTTTCGAATTCCAGTGTTAATCAATTCTCCTGAGCGTTTTCAACAAAGTACCCGCAAATTTCCAGAACATGGATTGAGAAAAACTTTGAGATTCCAGCCTTAATGACTGCTCCTCGTGGTCTCTCTCTCCAGTTAGACGAACCTGGGCTAGCAATATTCCGAAGAGTCAACAGTCAGCCCTGGTGCTATATACTTCCATGGGAATTCCATACTTTCTCAAAACGCGTCATCATGGTAAATAATTAAGTACTTGTAATATTAAGTTCTGTAGAAATGAAACCATGTTTTTCCATCACTGCCTCCATAGCTTTCGGCACTGAAGGTGACATGCCGTGCTCATTGGCTATGCATCCGTTGAAGGAATAAAGGAATGAACTCTCACCCGGGAAAGCAGGAGAGGCAGGAGTGTGACACCTTAACAGTCGACTGCAGTGGGAGCGGCGGCACCAGCAGCACTTGGGGAGACTTACTTTCCAGTGTGGCGGTAGTAGTAAACACTAGGAGTCAGAGAGTGATGACCGAAGCTGGAGTTAAAAGTGGAAATTAAAATTCTCCTTCCTATAAGAGGAAGATAATCGGTTAACTGCAGCTCACGTTTCCCCTCCAGCACTCGGCCAAACACGCACACGCAAGCGCGCACGAGCTGCCCACGGCATTTCTTTCGGGGTCTGAGAAGAGATGGACAGAGGTGGGAGAGCGCCGCTGTAGCCGCATCAACATTCCGGTGTCTGCCCTTAGAGGAGGTCCGGAATTCAGTACTTGCCTGCTTCGAAGACAATTCTACTGTTCATGTGGTGAAAGTACATATTTTTGGGTATGAATATTTGGGGGAAATACTTTAAAAATCCTTAAAGCTTATTGGGCGAAAATGAAGTGGGCTCGTCCGGGATTTGAACCCGGGACCTCTCGCACCCGAAGCGAGAATCATACCCCTAGACCAACGAGCCACTTAGAAGTGGTTTTTTCCCATATTTACTGTAGGATTTATTCCCAAATTATTTATTTTTATTCTTCAAAGGATTTGTTACCAAATAATATTTATCACTCCATCAATCATTTACATAAATGAAAGGGTTGGAAAGGCTATTTCTGTGGATGGTCTGCTGGTAGCTTAAATTACCATACCAAACTACTGTACAAGCTGGTAGCTTTAATTACAAATTAAAACTTGTAACCTGTAGAAACATTTCTCCTTTATTCTACTTTGCTATACTACTCTAAGTAATTTAACTCATTTTTTCCCATTTTTAGCTTTCAATTAAAATATGTTAGAAAAATTTGAGTTTTCAAGTTTCCTTATCTCACTTGCACCCTTTTTGAAAGTTGGATATTACTGTTACTGAGGGACTTCTAGATTATTTGCTCTAACAAGGAATATTTTCGCTACCAGAAATTTTTCAGAAAGAATATTCCTAATCTCAGCAAAATTCTACTTATAAGAGATTTCTTAACGTCAGATTTTCAGGGGTACCAAGATGTATTTGGTTAGTTTACTAACTTCCTCCTACATACAAATTTAAGAAAGTTACAAAAACTTTTGGTTAAATGCAAAGAAAGCTTTTACAACAGATCATTAGCTGATACATCTAAGTCGCATTTCATATTCATGTTAAGATTTATGTTTTAAATTAATGCATATTTTCAATTTCAGCTTGCTGTCCGGAATTTGATGCCTTCAAAAATTTAAAAGCTAGTTCTCATTCAGTTCATTCTTTCAATTATCCAATAATTATTACAGAGTACCTGTTTATTTATTTACTAAAAATGAAACTCTCTTGCAAGGACAAATCAAAATAAGGATTATCTTGAATATGTGTGAAGAGAAATCAATCTTTTCTGAAAGGGAGAGTAGATTTAAACTAGTACTTAATTTGAATTTTGACATGGATTTACTGAGTGGATCAAAATAATTATGAGACTACTAGGCATTCCTCTAACTCCTGCCCACCTTACTAATGTTAGAATAGTGAGATTCTTTTGCAATCCAACTGCTTTCTTTGTACTATGAAAGCCTAAAAAATCTTGACTAATCCCTCTGAAACGCACACATAGGAGTAGTAATCATTCCTAACTGCCCTAATACTTAGAAGTGACTATGGTTCAGACTCAACATTCCACTTCCATGAAAATATGTTTTTCTCCTCAAGAAATAGCATCTCATGTTCATGCATAGATGGAGCTGGGACTTAGGACTATACTGAGATGTTAAATCAAAGGTTAAATATTTCAGCGTGGAAAATAATTATTCATTCTGAACCCAACAATTTCCCAGATAACCTGTTCTTTGACACACAACTTAGAGCACTTCTCTTCATCTTGAAGTCAACTGAATAGGTTAGTTTACTAATTTCTGAACTCAGCACAATGGTCTTGGGATCACATACTTTATATACAGACCCACACTCTCAACCCCAAACCCTTGTTCTCTCTTCAGTTTCATAGTATAATATACATTTCCCTTCCCAAATCCAACTTTTCTAAGGATAATAAATAGTTCATTTACTTTTATACCAGTGGGAACTCAGATTCCAAAGAAAGGTCATTATTTAAAGATTACTAAACATCAGCGTCATTACACACATCAGGGGACCCACGTAGGACTTATATTCCAGTCATTTTACAGAGATGTTTACTGTCCTTTTCTAGGCCATGTAGATCATGCATAATAACATGCTTAGTTACATTAGCAAATATGAATATATTCATAAACTCAAATTTCTTGGAAAATAGAAAATGTGGCTTGAAGATACAGATACCAAAGACAACTTAGAACAATGGATATAAAATTTCCCGACAAATGACAAGATTCATTCGCCAAATTTCTATATACATATACACACATATACATAAACCTACACACATATATACATATATCAAATAACTCAGCAATTTCTCTGTTGGATATATACCCCCCAAAAAATAAAATTAGCACCTGGTAGAGGTATTTGCATTTCCATGTTCCTCAATAGATGAATGGAGAAAGAAATTGTGGGGGATGTGTGTGAGTGTGTGCACGCACAGGCGTGTGCATAATAATGTGTATATATAATATATATATTATACGTCTGAGGGCAGTGGCTCACGCCTGTAATCCCAGCACTTTGGGAGGCCGAGGTGGGCGGATCACTTGAGGTCAGGAATTCAAGACTAGCCTGGCCAATATGGCAAAACCCTGTCTTTACTAAAAACCCCGTCTCTCACAAAAATTAGCCGGGCATGGTAGCATATGCCTGTAAATCCAGCTACTCAGGAGGCCGAGGCAGGAGAATTGCTTGAACCGTGGGGGAGGAGGTCGCAGTGAGCCAAGATCGCACCACTGCACTCTATCCTGGGTGACAGAGTAAGACTCCATCTCAAAAAAAAAATTTTAAAAATTACAATATATATTATAGTGTTTGTGTGTGTGTGTGTGTGTGTGTGTGTATGTATAGTGGTATAATGTGGTATGAGTATATATAACGAAATACTATCCAGCCTTAAAAAAGGAGGTACTGCCATTTGCAACAACATGGATGAAACTGGAGGACATTATGCTAAGCTAAATAAGCCAGGCACAGAAAACAAAATACTACGTGATCTTACTTATATATGCAATCTAAAAAACAAAAACAAACAAAAATCTCAAATACACAGAAACAGAGTACAGAGGTAATTATCCGGAGTGGAAGAGTAGAGGAGGAAATGAAGAGATAGAGGCCAAAGGGTACACAGCTGTAGATATCTGGGATGAGTAAGTATACAGATCTAATGTACAACATGAGGACAATAGTGATAGTATTGTATTATGCTGGAAATTCTCTAAGAGTGGATTTTGGATAATTTTAACACACACACACACACAAAGGATAACTGTGAGATGATGAATATGTTAATTTGCTTGACTATAGTAACCGTTTCACTATGTATATCAAAAATTATTTTATATGTCTTAAATAGATGCAATACAAAGTTTAATTAAAAATAGATGTTTATATCAGTATAAGAGCTCCTGAAACAGAGTTGCATCGCAATCACAAATCATTATTACTGTGTCTGTTTTATGACTCTGAAGTCTCTATATTCCACTAAAACCAAATACTGAATCCCTCAAAGATACGACACTTTAAAAAATCTCCTCTTAGAAGCCCATCTTTTTAGTCAAGCAGTGTAAACTGCCTCCCAAATCTTTATAGTTTGGGAGGTTCTCTACTTGCTGAAGTTTTCATAAGGTTTCTCTTCAGGTGACATTTCTATTCACTTGAATTTTTATTCAGGTGAGAGAGGACTAAGGAAATGGGCCAATCCAGGATCTTTATTGTAAGTCTGGCCACAGGCCTCCAACCAATTGACTGACAGCTGGAAGTTGAACAATATTGCTCGATAGAGAATATTGATAAAGATGGTCATGATGATGATTGTGGTGAGATGATGGTGATGATGGTCATGGTGGTGGGGTGATGATGATGATGATGACAATATGAAAGACAAATGTAAAGTAAAATACACACTTGGCAGAAATGTGGCTCACACAATTGCATTGATTCTTCCAGCTGAATCACCAACAGTAGTGTGCCTGTCATGAAGTTTTCATGAACTAATGAAGTGCCAGAAAATGGAATTATTATGAACATAAATCACAAAGTGATTGGTAATACAGAATTAAAGCATATGTAATTGCAGGGTACAAGAGGCAGATTTTTTTTTTTTTTTTAGACAGAGTCTCACTCTTTTTGCCCAGCCTGGAGTGCACTGGCATGATCTGGGCTCACTGCAACCTCCACCTCCTAGGTTCAAGTGATTCTCCTGCCTCAGCCTCCCGAGTAGCTGGGATTACAGGCACCTGCCACCACTCCTGGCTAATGTTTTTGTATTTATAGTAGAGACAGGGTTTCACCATGTTTGACCAGGCTGGTCTTGAACTCCCAACCTCAGGTGATCCACCCACCTTGGCCTCCCAAAGTGCTGGGATTACAAGTGTTAGCCATCTTGCCCGGCCCACAAGAGGCAGATTTTAAAGGAAATCATTCTTTTAGGACACTGTCTTCATTGTAGCCTATCCAAAATGTCAAGCAACATAGCAAATGTTTGCTAACAGAGTACACAATCATAAGAATCAAAAGTCTTTTGTTTTCTCATACTTAGTATCTACTATGTACTATTTTAAAGGCACCCACCTTTTTACTTCTCACAATAGCCCTAAAAACAGATAATGCTGTTATTCTATATTCCATTTCAGAGATAAAGACACCGAACCACAAACAGATACAGCACACTGACCAACCAAGGCAGAGCTACAATTAAAAAACCAAGAAGACGACAAGTGGAATTTGCCTTTCTATCCCTTCCTCAAAATCTCCATCAGCTTTTCTGAGGCATTATAAATAAAACTAAAATCTAAGTTAACCAGTGTGATTAATAGGCAGACACAACTTCAAAGTAAGTTCTCTGGACTCCTCCAGTAATATTTTGCCAATTCAAGTTTCTCATTTTTGAGGGGTGAGTGTGTGTGAGTGTGCATGTCTTGAAATATTTTCATGAAAAAATGATAATCGAGGTCAGAAATTCATGCTCTTTGACACAATGTATCAATAGGATATAAAAAAATGACAAGTTACACTTTGGCCACTTGATTGACAGGACTTTATTACACCCCATATGTGGCTGGGATAGGGCTGAAGAAAGTTCTTTTTATGAAAGCTGCTATTTTGCTCATGATAAGCTCCTCTGAGCTTTGCCTCAGCAGTAGTATGGAAGTGGGAATGACAGACTCAGGCAGGGTGGTGGAATCACCAAGGTCTTTGAATTTTGAGCTTATTCAAGGATCACAAGGTCATAACAAGATCTTGCATTTCATCCATATAACAACATGCACCAAAACACTTCGTTCAACAAATCTGGAATGTATATTTTAGTAGTATAAAATCGGTAATGTGTATATTAAAGGCTGATGTTCTGTGTGTCATCAGAGGATGTCAAAAATCATCTTCAAAAGAACAAAAAAGGACTTAGGTAGCAGGTCAAAATCTTTTTATCTTTTAGTTGAAAGATATTTTACAGTTTGCATAGCTTGGTCAAGAGTATATCTGCATTTTAAACAGAGAATTTTGTGTTCAAGTCCCGAGTTAGTGAAAGCAGGCACCCAAACTACAACCTTGAAATGCTTCCATCACTGAATGAATCATGAATTCTTTGAGACTGGTAATAACTACAACCGGAGAAAACTCTAAGGCAATGGTTTCCTTTCATCCTCTCTCTCACTCTGTATTTCTTGATTTTTTTTTTTTTTTTTTTGAGACAATCTCGCTCCGTCGCTCAGGCTGGAGTGGAGTGGCGTGATCTCAGCTCACTGCAACCTCTGCCTCCCAGGTTCAAGCGATTCTCCTGCCTCGGTCTCTCAAGTAGCTGGCATTATAGGCACCCACCACTACGCCTGACTAATTTTTGTATTTTTGGTAGAGATGGGGTTTCACCATGTTGGCCAGATGGTCTTGATCTCCTGACCTCGTGATCTGCCTGCCTTGGCCTCCCAAAGTGCTGAGATTACAGGCGTGGGCCACTGTGCCCAGAGTTTTCTTGATTTTTTATTTTGCTTATCCTTCAAGAAATAAATGTAGTTTTCCTTTATCTCCAATATGCTGTGTTATATATTCCAGAAGACTGTGATAGAAATTGAGAAGTAAAAAGGGAAAATCCCACCTACCAAATACACATTAAGGATATCTTCAGGACTTAAAATACTTGAAAAAAAGAATTGAGTCATACATTAATGAACCTGACATCGCAAACTTGTGTTCTCTACCTTACTTAGAAGTTCCAACCTCTTTATCTACATTAATTTCTGGTTTTCAGAGTTTCATATGCCTTTTGCTTTCTGCACTATTTCACCTTTCATGCATTATGATCTTCTTATGCATCCATTTTGAGCAAAAGGGGAGAAAATGAATGGTGGTTTGTTATGATGGTTCCATCAGTTTAATCAGTTATTAAATGTTGATTATAGAAGCTTCCATGGACCAGTTAAATATTTCTTGCCAATCGTTCCAAAGCTGCTCATTGCTCCTACTTAAAATTTTTATTCACTTTCAATACAGTACACTTATTTCAATTTATTGTCCAATACTATTTCCTCTCTTCTGGTTTCCTTTGCTTTCATTTCCTTATACTTGATATAATGAGCACTATAATCAGGAGTCACTTTTTCTCACTTATTTCTTACAGTTTGTTTAGTAATCAGATGTTCATTTACTTATACATTTATTCGAAAATTGTTAACTTTTACTTTAGTTTATTTGATCAAGAAAAAAAGACCAAATCAAAACAAGTAAGCAAGACCTCAGTAAGACTGAACATGTGTTCTTTTGAAATGTCTCTTAAGTCTCTTGTTATCTATAGTTTTCACTTCACTTTTATTTTATCAAGTATTTTTCCAAATGACTTGATGAGATACCTTACTGCCAGAACTATACATTCCATCCAAATATGTATTTTGGTTCCAGTTTAAGAAAAATTGAAACCAAGTTCTTCATTTAAATTAATGAGAATGAGATTATTTTTTAACTCTGATAATAGAGAGACTAGACTGATAACATTGTGGGAGTGCCAGGGCACTAAAAAATGATGTCTAGAAACAAGTCATAAATTGTTATCTAACTTAATTTATTTATATACTTTGAAGAGAGATACTCTTACATGTTTAACAAATCAGAAAACAGAGAAATATATAAAATAAAATTCGATTTACTATGCCTCCATTTGCTTAGCTTCTCTTCAATCGGGAGTAATTCTTACAGCTTTTTTTAATTCTTGCAGAAGTTTATGATGTAGATAATTCCAAATTAATTATATTATTATATTGCTTTTTGAATGCTACAGCTTTCACATTGCTTTTGTTTCAATTAAAAAAAAAAAACCCTTGAGTATCATTCCATGTCAATATATTTTGAACTCATCCACTTCTTCATAAGTACCATAAAATCTCTTTGTATGAATGAATATGTATCAATATTTTTAAATAGCTCCTTTTGCTAGATATTTTGTTGTATTTTAAAAATAATGTATCATAATGTGTATTTTTCCTACTTTAATTCTTAAATGCTCAAGTATATCTGAAGGATTAGGTCCCAGACATGGAATTCCTGAGTCAAAATGCAAATGCGCCAGTAATTTTGATAGATTTTACCAGATTGTTCTACTATTTTTTACTCCTGGAAGCCTGGTGGTAAAAGAGCCATCATAAATACACAGAATTTTAGTTACTTTTTGAAGGGTGGAAGGATAAAGAATAAGAAGAGAGCTGAGTCTCTCTAGGATTTCTATGATCTCTTGCATTAGATCGGAGCTGCTGGTCACCAGATTTGTTGTATGAGAATTTATCCTTATATGTTTAAGCAATTCTTTTTGATTTTTAAAAATACACAGCATAGCAAAACTAGCAAGTTTATTTCAAACTTGCTTACTGAAGAGATCAAAAAATAGACATTTTCTGAAGTCTTACTGAACATGCCAACATTCAGCCGCACGTCTATCTCTGTGAATCAGCACAAATGGGCTGAGAGTTGCATAACCAAGGGCTAAACATTCTTGAATATTTGATATTATGAAATTATTCTCTAAGGATAAAATTAAATATAAAGAAATAATGTAATCTGTCAAATAAAAGAAAACAAAACAGATCATCAGAAGGAGAGCACTTTGAGCAGCTCTTAGGGGGAGTTTTGTACAGAAATTTGGAGTTCCAAATGTGGAGAACATGCTTGTGATGCTGGTGGAGAAGAAATACCATGTAGCTGCTGGCCCAGCCCATGAGACCCTGAAACAGAGCATCTTGCAACACTATCAGTGTGAGAAAAATCCATCTTATTACCCATCTCCCTGCTAGAAAATAACAGTAGTTATCATTTTCACTAATTTGTGATCTGTTCATGTTGCTATTTGTGATGGAATGAAGTAAGTTCATGGTTATCAAGAAATTGAACGTCCAAAAAAAGAGAAACAAGGGAAGGACATGCCATGCAGACCTCAGCTTGAGCCTCCCCCACACTGAGGCTCTGGGACTGATGGTGATGACCTGGACCACGGTGAGGAGACTGCTGGTGCAGATGGAAAGGCCTCAAGTCACCCTCTCCAGATAAGCAACAATTTTACAGCCTATATCATCTAGGAAGTTTCTCAAACCAAAAGCTGCTATTGTCTTGGGCATTCCTTTGGAAAACAGAAGTGTGATATTTGTAAAAGCTAAATGGATATGAATAAAGTGTAAAGATTTCTTCTCAGTGCCCCAAAAGAAAATGTACATATAGTTTACAAAAACAAAAACATTCCCCACAATGCCAAGTTCAGTTAGAAACAGGAATATTGTTCCCTTCATAATGTTCAAAACCATTTCTAACTTCATGGGCAGAAAATGTTTAGATCCAGGAAACACTGTATGAATAAAGTACCAGTTATGATGATACATATGTATCTGCAAAAAAAAAAAAAATCATATCATAGCACATTTCTAGTGGATAAAGGACAGTCATAATATATGTAACAGAGCAGATTTCTGTCCAAAGAAATGTAATCCTTTCCCTGTGACACTCTTTGATGAACATTCCATGTGACCTTAAATGTCAGCTTGGAAGAGGATACGAAAATCTAAATTTGGGAAACAGATTTTGTTTGCCTGATCTCCATAGCTGCACGACCAACTTGCTTGTTCAAATTCTGATATATCTCACATATTTTAAATCTCAGCATATGCTGAATTGAACTAAAAAAATTCCCCCAACCTGAGTGTCTGCATTTTCTATTTAATTCTTCATATTCCTATCAGCCAATTTCAAAAACCTGATGCTCACCTGTAACCCCTCTACCTCCTCCGCATTCAACAGACAAACACTCATAAAATCCTGTTGCTTCAATGTCTTTAACATTTCTCAAGTTTAACAATGTTTTATCTTCTGTGATACTTCTTTTATTCATTATGCCTATATATCTATCATTTTGATTAGTATAACAATTTCTGGTTTATCTCTTCTTTCTAATTTTCACATCTTTGATTCATATTCCTTAATATTTCAGAGCTGTCTTTCAAGACCCCAAACTGAATCTGTGATTTCAGTAGTTACAAGTTTTCAGTGGGTTTTCCAGGTACTCAACATCAAGTCAAACTGCATAGCATTTCACTGTAGGACCTCAACTGTTAATGGTTAATCAGCCAAAGACCTTCAGAAACAAGCCTTGGGCTGAAAAACAATGAGGTACATGTACTGGATGTAGCCAGAGAAGGTGCTCTAGAGGAACCATGGAATGTCACTCTACGAGGGCATTTGGGAGAGGTCTGAGTTCCTACTGATGGATCTGAGGGACCTCTAAGGGGAGTTGTTGATGTGTTGATTAGGGGGATTAGGAGAGGTAGATTAATTAGGTGTTGCATACTGTCATGAGATGAAGACAGTTTATAAATTAGAGATCTCTGATGTCTGGATATACAAAGCAGGTTGGGGCCACATTGGTAAGAAAAGAGCCATTGGCCGGGAGCGGTGGCTCAAGCCTGTAATCCCAGCACTTTGAGAGGCCGAGACGGGCGGATCACGAGGTCAGGAGATCGAGACCATCCTGGCTAACACGGTGAAACCCCATCTCTACTAAAAAATACAAAAAACACTAGCCGGGCGAGGTGGCGGGCGCCTGTAATCCCAGCTACCCGGGAGGCTGAGGCAGGAGAATGCCATAAACCCAGGAGGCGGAGCTTGCAGTGAGCCGAGATCTGGCCACTGTACTCCAGCCAGGGCTACAGAGCAAGACTCTGTCTCAAAAAAAAAAAAAAAAAAAAGTCATTACTCAAAAGGTGCAATTATGGCATTTTACAGCTGCTGTGTAACCAATGTGTCCAGTTGACTCTGTAACCAGATCTACCTGTGTCTATTCTCTCAACGTTGGTAACAGGAGGGCTACTTTGATCTTTACCACTCCAAGCTGATTTTTACCTTTTTAGGTCTGAACAGTATTTTACTCTTTCACAATTAACCTCTCCAATCTCACTTCTTATCTAGAACTTACATCAAACTACAAATAAATCCCCTAAAACAAAAGAAACCAGGATGTCTGATCTAACCAGGATTGACCTCTATCTGTATATTTGGAATGCCTTTCTACAAGCCTTGTCCCCTTTCATTTTCTACCAATCACTAAGAGATGCATTAGATTTATCTTAATTTGTCTTAAAGGTCTCTGGCAGCATGAGAACTGCCTGAATTTAGGCTTGTATTCAGGTCTTGTGCCAGGGAACTTTATAACTTTTGGAATATTAGTTATTTCCTTTCTGCCTTAGTTTCCTCCGGTGCCAAATGAAGAGACTAACATCTATACCAATGCATTAAACAAAGCATTACATGATCTGAACTGGATAGTCCATAGTGAAATGAACTACAGGCTTTAATAACAAGAAGAGCAGTATGAACTAATAGGTTCGGAGTAAGAACTGCTTACATATTTAGCCAGAAACCTGGAATTTGTCAAAAATGAAGGTCCTGCATACACTTCACCACCCATTATGTCCTTATCCAGTATTTTATGTTTGTTTCTTCTTATCTTTTTCTAAGGTTTCACAGTTTTCTGGCCCTCTCTTCATCTTCCCAAGGTTCCAAAGCTCTGATTCAGATTAGAGACTAGCTTCTGTGATACTAGTAAGACATTTCCATTTTTTTTGACTGAATAATAAGAAAAATATCAGAGAAGGGAAGGGTGACTGGTCTTCCAAATTGTTTTTGGAATCATGATTGAAAACTATTTAAAAAAAAATACTTCACATTCAGATAGATGTGTAGTGCTCCATCCAAGTCTAATACCTAATAGCTTAGGCAGGTAAGGAAGTGCACCCATTTTAGCTCCAGTTTTCTCAAATAAAAATGAGATTAGTGCTCCCTGCTACATAAGGCCAAGGTAAATTTATAGGGTTACCTCAGGTTATACTTACTTATAGCCTGGTGAAAAATAAAAGTGGAAAATTTCTGAAGAGCAAGTATAATTTTTAATCATAATGGTTGTTAACAGATGCTCCCATTAAACTGGCATATGGTTAATGAAGTTGACTTACGTGTATGGTACAATATTACAAATTGGATTAGGAGACTTTAAGGATGGATGCAGAAAGAAAACCTTCAAGATACACACACACACACCTGTCTCTTATACACATCTAGATGTGTATAAGAGACAGGGCTAGGAGTGTTTCTAAAACCTTCAAGATACACACACACACACGGACACACACACACACTCCCTCTCTCTATCTCTCTCTTAATGAGTTAACAACTTAATAGGTAAAGACAAAGTTGGCCCACCTGCAAAACACAGAAATGCACCAAAAGTGATATGAAGAGATTTTATGAAAGCTAATAATGCTGATAGACTTATAATGCAGGTGAAAATGGAAGCTTAAAAAAAGAGTTTTTCCTAGAAACCTGAAAAGCTTTTTTATCTTTCTGATTTTTGGATGAAACCAAAGAGGGAACCTTATAGGAAGACCCACCCCAGACCTCTCTTATGGTACAAGATCCTGAACACAGGGATAAAGATGCTCAAGCATTTCTAGGGTCATCTCCTGGAACTGGTCCCCTTCATATTTATGACCCCAGGTAAAGATTACATGCAGAATCAAGGTCCTCAGGCTCACATAAACTCCCTTGCTTAGTCAAAGAACAAAGCAAGATGTATACTTCAGAGGGAAATTTTATATGGCATATGTGAATAAATAAAAGAACTGTCAGGTCTACTCACCTTGGTAGCTATGGTGTAGTAAAGCTCTGGTTTAGTCCTTCTGGCAAGGTAAGGCTCCCCAAGCCATATTTGTGCCTTCTGGATTTGTACAGTTCTTGGATAACAAACTATTACGAGGACTCAAATTCTCAAATTGTTGTCCTGTCAGGAAGATGGAAACCCTCTGCAGAATCCTGGTCCCTGAAGTACATTTTCCCCTCTCTCTCCACAATTACGTTTGTTTGCCTCAGGAGTTATTTCAATCTTAATTGGGTTTTAACTATTGTAATAGAAAGATGTACAGTGAAAAAGTAAACAACTAGCCAAGTTTCTGTATCTAGGGTTTCCCATTTTTCTGGCCCTCTCTTCATCTTCCTAAGGTTCTAAAGTTATGAATAAAAATGAGAACCAGCTTATGAGACACATAATAAGTCACTTCTTTTCTTTTTCAATGCCTTCTTTATACACAGGGTTATGATAAATGATGACCAGCCCTGGAGACTCTGCTTTCTGAGCTTATCTCAACCACAGGCCTGGACGGGACAAACGTCACCTTGCTCTACCGATGAACATTGGCAGTTTGCGGTCTTTGCCATCAGTGGTTGTTTTATTCTTTGTCTGTGAAACAACAAATGGGACTGGAAAAGCAAAAGAACCCTCCATTTTTTATGAGTTAATCCTGCCTTACAAAGCTTCATAATACTTCTTTAATTCATTATACCCGAGAATGATCCTTCTATAGGTTATTCATTCTGCCTTGAAAAATGACCTTTCCAGACACTAATGCAAAGAACTATAAATAAATGGTGGCACAGGGTTGAGATTAGAGGTGATAATGGTATTATTTTTCTCACTGAGCTAGGTTGTGAGGCAGGATTCTGGTCACTGATCTTCACTTCATTCAATGTGACAGTATCCTCATCTAGAGGTGCACCTGGCACATATCAGATGTCAAATTACTTGTGCAATAAGTGAGCAAATAGCCCTTTGAGATAAGTACTCTTTTCATCCCTGATTTTGAATGAGGAAATTCAAGCACAGAGAGATTGAGTAAATTGCCCAATGATACACAGATAATGAACAGCAAAATCAGGATTTGAACCCAGATAATCTAATTCAGGTCATTTGTTCTACTTCCCATTGTTTTGTATGTATCTTTCTGGGTCAGCCTCTCTTGCAATCTGTCTCACTGTCTAGGAGAGGTGGCTCCCCGAGTCTCAGTATGAATCCCATCTTATACAGCCTCTGTCTCCATCTTTTTCTCTGCATCCCTGGTTGTGTGTCCTTCAGCCTCTCCTTCTATTTGGAGTAATTGCCACACGGTGGCAGTGTTGTAGGACTTTCTCCTTAGTTCAGCTAAAAACCGGGTTCTTGTCACATAACCAGGAAAGATTAGGCCTGCGGACGCATAGAAGGGTGAGAAAAATGGAATTCATTGCGCGAAAAAGGCAAAAGAAAAACTTTCAGCAGAGTGAGAGGGAGGCCTGTTAACCTGCTTCTGCCCCACCACACAGGAACGCAAGAGGCTGGGCTCCTCCCCTCTGCAAACCACGCTAACTTCGTGGCTCCATCCCCTTTTCCCAGTGCACAGAGTGCGCAGGTGGGTCGGAGGTTTTCCGGGGAGCCCTTTTTACTCGGTTGTCTCAACAGTTTGGGGGTTTACACGTGAACTTTAATGATTTCTGGCTGGGTTACATTGGGTGGGCAGTATTTGATGAATTACTTGGCCTCTCCATTGCTATACTTTCTCTTATGTAAAATGACAATGAAAACAAGATGCAAGATGAGCCTAGAGAATCTTGTTGTGTCAAAAAGTAAGGAAGTGCTCAAAGAATGGTGAGAATCTGTCAAACAGGGAGCCAGCTTGAAGGGACTCCCTCCAGCCAAATTTGAGAAAATGTGAGAATCAAACTGAATAATGATTTTAAATGATTGTTATTTACTGAATACTATAAGAATCCATTAGTCCACAATTAAAATGAATAAATGAGGGAGAAGGAAGACCTAACTTTCAATGAAAACGCAACTAGTTAATGTAAAAGAAGTAATGAAATTAGAATGTCACCACTCGATGACTATCATAATAATAATTTCTTCAGGAAGGAATCATCAATGGGTGCTAAAACTAATCGGTGGAAGTTTAGGTGAGCAGGATATCAACATTGCCTCGAAGTGTCTTCCCCAAAGATTTACTAATGACAAAGGGTAAAACAGTAACATTACATAGAACACCAAATAGGCACCAGTAGACACTAAGTGATGGCAGCTAACACTGCCTGGAATGAGACACACCAACAACATGTGAGCCTTGACATCATGCACTGAGAACTCATCATCAGTTCTGCCATATTCCTGCCAAAGGGGTCAACCTGAATCTAATTACCAGGAAAAATCAGAAAAATTCAAATTGAAGCACATTGTAGAAATGTCTCAAGCTTTTATGACATCAATGTCATAAAATATAAAGACAGACTCAGGAACTTCTACTGGATGAAGGAAACTACAGAGAGATGACAACCACATATTAATGTAACATGTGATCTTGGATTATCTTTTACTCTAAATTGTATCATTGGGACAATTGTTGAATATAAACATGTGCTATCAAGTGAATAGTACCATTGTATTAATATCAATTTCCTGATTTTAATCATTGCACTGTAGTCACGTAAAATAATATTCTGCTTTTAAGAAATAAACCCTGGGGTATTTATGATTAAAACATCAACAAACATAGCAAATGTTTGTTAATAATTTCAAGAAAAAATATTTGGCCAAAAATATGAATTACTTAGTAAGATACCATTCATTGAATATATTAAATCCTGTAAAACAACACTATTTATTATTTTTAATATTTCCATAAGTAGTAAAACTAGAAAACTCTGAATTGGGGAGAAAAGTAGTAAAATTAGAAAACCGAATTGGGGAGAGAGTGAATATGACTGAGGAGAAAGAAAAGATAGTAGAGTTAGGGACTACTATACCTTTTTAAATTATTTCAATTTTTTGTTTTGTTTTTTGAGATGGAGTTTCACTCTTGTTGCCCAGGCTGGAATGCAATGGCACAATCTCGGCTCACTGCAACCTCCACTTCCCAGGTTCAAGTGATTCTCCTGCCTCAGCCTCCCGAATAGCTGGGATTACAGGCATGAGCCAACATGCCCTGCTAATTTTGTATTTTTAGCAGAGACGGGGTTTCTCCGTCTTGGTCAGGCTGGTCTCAAACTCCTGGCCTCAGGTGATCCGCCAGCCTCGGCCTCCCGAAGTGCTGGGATTACAAGCATGAGCCACTGCGCCTGGCCTATTTCAATTTTTTAAAACAAGAAACAGGTGTGGTAGACTATAGAAATTTGGAAAGGCTGTTGGCTGTTCATGGGTTTCCAGTATCATTTCAGCTGAATGGATAAACAAACTGTGGTATGTCCATACAGTGGAATATTATTCATCAATAAGAGGAAATGAGGCATGAAGCCACAGAAAACACGGGGAAACTTAAATGCATATTGCTAAGTGAAAGAAGGTAGTCTGAAAAGGCTGCATACTGTATGATTCCAACTGTATGACATTTTGGAAAATGCTAAACTATAAAGATAGTGGAAAGATCAGTGGTTGCCAGGAGGTAGGGTGGCTGGAAAAAGAGAAGGATGAACAGGTAGAACACAGAGGACTTTTAGGGTTATGAAACTATTCAGTATGATCCTGTAATGATCATTGTATGTTTGTCAAGACCTTTATAATGTGCAACACAAAAAGTGAACACTAATATAACTATGGACTTTAGTTAATAACAGTGCATCAATATTGTCTCATCAACTGCTGCAAATGTATCACACTATAAGGATGTATATGAGAACTCTCTGTACTTTCTGATCAATATTTTTGTAAATGTAGAACTCTAAAAGTAGTCCAGAAAATTTTTAAAAAGAGATAAAATGGAAGGTATTATCTAGAAAGTAGCACAGATATTAAAACAATGGAAAACATTTTTAAAACACTTAGAACTTGCAGGATAGGAAGAGGCAATGTTTACAAATATAATGGCTGATAATTTCTCCGAACAAAGGGAAGATATGACTTCACAGACACAGAAAGCACAACATATTCCAAGCAGATCAAATAGAAAGCGATCTCACCAGACACACTGTAATTAATTAACAATACTAAAGACTAAAGGAAGACTTTTAAAGCAATGGGAAAGAAAAAACGAAGATTGCTGAAGAAATAACATTCAGATTGCCGTAGGTTTTTGAAACCACAAAGTGAAAGTCCAATCTGAGTAAAAGTGTATCTTCAAACTGTTGAGAGAAACATGTCAACTCAAAAGTTGATACAAAGTAAATGTCTTGGTTCATTTTCTGTTGCTATAACAGAATACCTTAGATTGGGTAATTTGTAAAGAAAATAAGTTTATTTGGCTCACAATTCTGGAGGCTGGGAAGCCCAAGGTCATGGGACTGGTTTCTGGCAAGGGTTTTTGTTCTGCATCACAACATGGTGAAAAAGCAACAAGACAAGAGAATGTGGGTGAAAGAGGGAAGAAGAAGCAGGCTGACTGGTTTTATAACAACTCACTGTCATGAGAACTAACCCAGTTAGCCAGAACTGCATGAATCTCTTCATGAGGGCAGAGATAACCCAAATACCTTCCACCAGGTCCTATCTCCCAATCTTTCCACTTTAAGGAATTAAGGTTCCAACATGTGAACTTTTGGGGAATACACTCAAACCATTGTAGTAAATTTGTCTTTCAATAATGAGGATAAAATACAGTTTAAGGGTGAGGGAAAGCAAAGCAACATTTCCACTAAAAAACTTTACTATAGAATCTTTAAGTTTGTACTTGAACAACAAAATCATAACCCTAGAAGGGATAAGCTGTGATAAAAAAATGAAAGAAAATAAATTGGGAAACAGATAAGCCTAAGCAAATATTGCCTGTATAAAATAATAATAATAATAATAATAATAATAATAATAATGATGATGTCTAGTTTTGGGGGTTGAAAAAAGCCAGAACTAAAATAACAGATAAGAATAGTTTAACAGATGAGAGTAATTAGATTTAAGCTCTTTAAAAATATTGTAGCTGGGAATGATGGCTACAATAGCAGGACTTTGGGAAGCTGAGGTAGGAGGATCGCTTAAGCCCAGGAGTTTGAGAGCAGCCTGGGCAACACAGTGAGATCTTGTCTCTACCAATTTTTTTTAATTAGCTGGGTGGTCCAAAATTAGCCTAAAAAAATTAGGATCATTTGAGTCCAGGAGGTCAAGGTTGCAGTGAATCCTGATGGCACCACTGCACTCCAGCCTGGGTGACAGAGCAAGATCCTGTCTCAAAATGTACGTGTAAACATATGTTAATGCTTGGAATATGTTATAAAGTAGATTAACTTTATACTTTATGAAGTTAACTATTAATAAAATTTTGATAGTAAGCACACAAAGAATAGATAAATATACAGATTAGTAGAAGAAAAATTTTTTCACATGAGTAGATCAATAAGAGGAAAAACTAGCAAAATAAAAAATCCAATTAAAAAGACAGTAAAGAAAAAAGATAATAAAAAAGAAATAAACTCAAATGTGGGAAAAATACAAACCAAAAGACATCAGAGAAAAGTCCAAGTATATCAGTGCTGGTATAATAACAAGTTGCAGGCTAAGCAGCTTTAACCAGGAGCCACTAAACCACTAGAAACAAACCTGTAATCTGACAAAATCAGATTAATGAGTCAAGTAACGGAAGGAAGATGTTTGAGAGGAATCTTGAAATGGTAGCTCTACAGAAGAGAAGAGAGAAGTACTTTTTATAAGGTTTGAGTTCTGCTCAAAGGTTCTGAAGAGAGACAAGGAGAAGCAGGTATTCTTCAACGTTGGTTCTGGTTTGGTTGATGTTTCTAGGACAGGACTAGAAAGTAGAGGAAGGATTAACTAAAGATTTAGTGCAGTAAAGAGTTGGGGGTGCTTTAGTAGTTTGGTATCCCCTGTAACAAATGGATATAGCAAGGCAGGCCTGGGGCATCTTTGGAAAGAAAGTAGAAACCATTCAAAGACGAGTCTGTTGGGGAGTTTTACAGTTATTCCATGATCTTGGTAGAAAAACAATGTTTCCTGTAAACCTTCAGCCTTCTTTAATCTCTGTGTGTTTTCCTAGTGAGAAAAATGACAATGCTGCTTTTTTCCTTTTACAATGTGAGCTGATTTTTATTCTTTCATTCCTGGACAGATTTTTACTCTTTTAAACATCAAAAATGTATATAATCCTTCCTAAATATTTAATTTTACTATTATTAATTTACAGATGAGAAAACACCAAGAAACTAAATAACTTTTCCAAAAGCTAGCAATTGATGGGCATAGACATCAAATTCAGGAAAAGTAACTCCAGAAGCCATAGATCAAATTGTTATTCTTGGTCATCTATGAATATTGTATTAGATGAAACTAGATAGTAACTACTGCTATTTTTCCTTTTCAAGAGACCTGTCCAGTACATAATGACCACTTTGAAAGGAAAATTATGAAGTGAGTTACCTTAGCTAATATGAAGCAAAAAGTATTTTGGAGAACCTACATTAATAAAAGACTAATTGCTGTTAAGACAAAAAGCATTATTATGACTAAAGAGGGTTTCTACATGTATTAGTCCAGGGTTCTTCAGAGAGACAGAACAAATAAGAGATAGATAGGTCGATAGATAGATGATAGATAGATAGACAGACGATAGGTAGATAGAAGGGGATTTAATAAGGGAATTGGCTTACATGATTATGCGGGTGGAGAAGTCCGATGGAAGGCTGTCTGCAAGCTGGAGACCATAGAATGCTGGTAGTATGGCTCAGTCCATGTCTGAAAGTGTCATAACCCAGAAAAACCAATGATATAACTTTCAATCTGTGACCAAAGCCCTGAGAATCTGGGGGCCTCTAATCCTGGAGTCCTAGGCTGAGAGAGTCTTGGCAGGAAAAGAAGAGTGTTTCAGTTCCAGGAGAAAGAGAAAACAATTTGCCTTTCCTCTGCCCTTTTGTTCTATCCAAGCAATAGCCAATTCAATGGTGTGCATCCACATTGAGGGCAGAACTTCCCCACTAGGTCCATCCACTCGCACACCAATCTCCTGTGGAAACACCTTCACAGACCAGAAATAATGCTTTACCAGTTCTCTAGATATTACTTAATCTAGTCAACATCTAAAATTAGCCATCATACTTCATAATGATAAAAGTTCCAACTTGTATAGTAAAACAATTCTCAATTTTATGCACATTTGAAAAGCCTCAGATATGTAAAGCAAGTGATAGAACTATAAGGGGAAATATAGACACCCAGCATCACAAAATTTTAATGTATCTTTTCATTTAGTGATAGAAGATACTGATCTTTTCATTTTCTGATACCAGAAATAAAGATGATTAGAACAATATAACTAATAATTGAACATATATAGAATTTTATGTTCCTCAAATTTAAAACATGTACATTATTAAGAAAGTTTACAAAACATCATAGACCATAAACTAAGTCTCAAAATGTGTTTTAAAAGCATAATTAAAACTACATGATAGGACTGGGTGCAGTGGCTCACGCCTGTAATCTCAGTATTTTAGGAGGCCAAGGCAGGTGGATCACCTGAGGTCAGGAGTTCAAGACAAGCCTGCCCAACATGGCAAAACCCTGTCTCAACAGAAAACACAAAAATTAGCCAGGCGTAGTGGTGCATGCCTGTAGTCCCAGCTACTCAGGAGGCTGAGACAGGAGAATCCCTTGAACCCAGGAGGCGGAGGTTGCAGTGAGCCAAAATCACACCACTGCACTTCAGCCTGGGCGACAGAGCAAGACTCCATCTCAAAAGCAAAAGCAAAAGGAAAAACAAAAACAAAAACAAAAACTAACAAAACCCTTTACATTAAAATACCATTAAATAAGAAATAAATATTAAAATAATTTAAAAATTAGCATTTCTCTGCTTTATTTTCATTTTATCACATATGCATGCATTTCAAAACAGTGTTTATTTTAGTTTTGCTTGACACTCTATTAAAGTAGTATCATAGCTTATATAACTCTGCCATTTGATCCACCCATTTGTAGTTGCAGATGCAATTAATTGTTTAAGTGCCATAAATACTATGTCTTTATTCATTCTCTTATCAACTTAAATTTCAGTTAATTATAGTTTTTTGTTCTTGTTGTTCTTTTTGCTCTAAAAGCAATTCAACTAACTTCCTTGTCTCCTGCACAAATATGCAGGAGGAATATTTCCAACTAGTGTGTGCATCAGAATTATCTGGAGGGTCTGTTAAACACAGATTGCTAGGAGCCACCTGAAGAGTCTTGAAATTCAGTAAGTCTGGAGTGGGCCATAGAATTTTCATTTCTAACATGTGATGTTAGTGACTCCGGACTCAAGACCACATTTTGAAAGCTAATATTCTAAAGTATATAGTATAGTCATGTGTCATATAACAACATTTTGGTCAATGATGGACTGTACACACGAGGGTGGTCCCATAAAATTATATCATATTTTTACTGTATCTTTTCTATATTTAGATACGTTTAGATACACAAATACTTACCATTGTGTTTCAGTTGCCTACTGTATTCAGTGCACTAACGTATTTGTAGCCTAGGAACAACAGGCTATGCCAGACAGCCTAGGTATGTAGTAGGCTATACTATCTAGGTTTGTGTGAGTATACTCTGTGATGTTCTCACCAAACGGCGAAATTGCCTAATGACACGTTTCGCAGAACATATGTCCTTCATTGAGTAACACATGAGTGTAAAAGTAAAGTATATATGTAGTAATTTGTTGCTTAGTCATAAGATATGAGTTGTTCAAACATACTAGTTAATAATAAGTCAAATTATTTCCCCTGATGTTCCAATTAATACTATCAGCCATAAGTCCCCATTGTTCTATATGCCCACCAACACTTGGTATTCTGTCTGTTTAAATTTGATTAAAAGTATTATTTTTATTTTGGTTTTAATTCACATTGCCATAAAATTATTGAGATTGAGTGTATCCGTGTCTTTTTATATTCCATTCATTTCTTTATCCTTCTACGAAATGGCCATTTTTTTAATGCTTTTTAAGTTTTATCCTTTTCTGGTCTATTTTAAGCCAGTTTTAATATATATTCTGAATACTAATTCTGAATACTTTGTTGTAAATATATTTTGTCAGTTGGTGGCTTGTTGTTTTACTAATTCAGGAAGACTTTCATGAGCATAAGTCATGAGATCTAGGTTGGCATCTTATGTATGCATCCTTGAGGAAGTGATTTAGCTCACCTGGCCTCAGCATCTTATTTCCATGGTTGTCATGAAGTTCAAATAATTTACATGAAATCCTGTAGATGTATAACACATTATTAAATATTTGTGTTCATCTTCTCACATGCACTTAGCAGAAAATTTTGAAAATCTATTGTGCATCTAATGGAATTACTTATGCCTAGATTTTTTAATATCCTGATTCAAGAGCTCTGTAAATAGCAGATAATGTGTGGTTGTGATACACACACACACACACACTTGAGGTTAGAGGGGGCTCAGATATCACACTGAGGGCTTGTAAGTATTGAATAAAAATCTAAGTGAGGGAAATGTGTCTCCCAGGCTGCAATAGCAGAGGAAACTGCAATGATCATGCTGCATGATTTAGGATTGTGAAAGAAACCGTCCCCCGCCCGACCCCAGCCTCTGCTACTAGGTCAATTCCATTCCTTAGGAGTCCTCCTCTCTTCCCTGTTTGTTTGTTTGTTTGTTTGTTATTGTTGTTTTTTTAAACTACCACTTACCTTACTCAGCTGACATAAGCACAGGTGCTCTTGTGTTTAGAAAAATATTTACCTGAACTTTAGGTCTCAGCTGGAATTCATTTTAGTGCATTCCTTCGCATCAAGAACTGTAATGGTCACTCAAAAGGGAAGGGTATGCATGAAGATCAGAGAAAGATTATTTACCTAAGCCGTATTGCTAGATGGTGGATATCAAAATCAGCTGTCTTCCTCTCTTTGCATCCCTTTATTGCCTAATGGAACTATTTCTGGAAAAGCTATTAGGGACCCTGATAGCCAGGGCTGTGCATATCCTACTCAGCTAGTCTGCACCGTGACTCCCGGGCATGAGCTTCCAGAGCCAGTGACAGTACATTTTATTTGGCAGTGAACTTTTCAATGAAATATGCATACAAAGAAGTGCAGAAATCATTAATGAATATCTCAGTGAATTGTGTAAACTAATTTATATGCATAAAACTAGCACCTGGATCAAGAAGCAGACAGTACCAGCAACCAGAAGCCCCACTTTGGCCATGTTCTAGACACTAAACCCCAAGAGAAGGCTCTGATTTTGGCAATCAGTGATCTTTCATTATCAACGTAGAATACACTTGTAAAATGTTTGGAAAGTGACCACTCCAGATTCTCAGGTCTTTTTCTTTTTTTTTTTTCCAAATTGGTTCCTGAGCTTTGGTGATGAATGGAGGAGATGGGATGAGAATACAGTAAAAACGAAGAAACCCAGACACCTTAGTAAACTGTTCTTCATTACAGTGCCTTCTGCTCGTTACTGCACATTTACTATAATTAGGATCAAGATGCTTCCAGGCCCAGCAAATTATGGAGCCACAGGGAGAGGGCAGAGTTGTACCCAGGGATTGACACTGTGCAGAAGGACCCCTTTTCCCCTGGCAAAGTCAGAAATTATGACGTTGACATTGTGACACCAGCGGGAGTTGCCCGTGAGCATTGGGTCTTGGAGAAATATAAACAGGCCGTGGCTGGTGCTGCTCTGTCAGAACCGCCACTCAGAGCCGTGCTACACAGACTCCCCAGGTGAGTGTACCTGACAACTGTGGATTGGGGCTGCCTTTGGCTTTGCAAGGGGGCTGCCCAGGGCAGAGCTGGTCAGGGGTAGGCAATGAGAGAGAAGAGTCTGAGGTCCTCTGTCATTTGTAGAAGAGGAAGGTGCCAGGGCCCAGGGAGAAGGTGGCTGATCATTTCCCAACTCACATCCAGAAACATCTGCCTCTTTTTGGTCCACAAGGGAGCCAGAGCCATTGTACAGCAGTGTTTGATGCACTGTGCCTGGAGCTGCCCCTTCTTATACAAGGAAGAGGGGTATAGGTGACATCAGACATCAATGACATGTCAGCCTAGATGTGTGGGAGCACTTATCCTCTGCAGTCTTCCCTCAGCATTTGTACACTTTCTCTCCTAGCAGTTGAAATTTTTAGTTAAGCTATGCGTATTATTTCTAGTGTCCCTTTGGCCTTTTCTTTACGTGGCACTTTTGTCTTCTTTAATAAGGTTTAGTATTCTGAGGATGTTTAAATTTATTCTGCATTTTTCTTCAAATTAACACCCTAGCTCCAAAACATAATATGGTGTACTTTTTTAGAGAATTGTTGAGATGTGGGGAATAGGACAGATGTAAAGAACACATCATAATAATACTAATAGTTACCTTATGGAAAATTATTCTTTAGTACTTAGTTGCCAGGCACATATATGAGCACTTCCTACATCAGCTCATTCAGTCCTCACTAGAGACTAGTACAGTGCAAAGCACTGCCCTTATTTTACACATGAGAATATTGGGTCTTACAGAGGTCAAGTAATATGCAGATACAAATTAGGAAAGCCAAGATTTGAACTTCAGAGTTACTGAAAACAAAACTAATTCTTGTGAATCTGTGCAGTTGTATCTCCTAGACCCAAGACACTGGATAAACATCTAGGAGATTGAGAGACAGTGAGCATATCAGTCAGGGTGGGAAGCAGGAATTAGATAAGTTGACCTGGGAGGGAGTGATCAGAGGAGTAGCAAAGAGGATGATCACAAAGATTGAGGGGATGAGATGCTGAGCATGGTTGCTCATGCCTGTAATTCTAGCACCTTGAGAGGCTGAGGCAGGAGGATCGCTTGAGCTGAGGAGTTTGAGACCAGCCTGGATAACATAGAGAGACCTCATTTCTACAAAAAATTAAAAAGTAAAAACTAACTGGGCATGATGGCACGTGCCTGTACTCTCTGCTGTGGTGGGAAAGTGGCTGAGGGCTGAGGTGGGAGGACTGCTTAAACCCAGCAGGTCTAAGTGCACCGGGCTGCACTCTAGCCCGGGCGACAGAGCAGAACACTCTCTCAAAACAAACAAAACAAACAAACAAAAAAGATCGAGGGGATGGAACAAAGTATTTGGAGGGAAAATAAGTCAATAAAATGAATTGAAATATTCCTTACGAACATATTCCAGGTCTTGACCAAACTATTTAACAACTTTGTGAGTTTTTATTTGTTAATCAGTGTTGTTTTTGTTGTTGTAGTGAGTCGCCAATTATTATTTATTTATTTACATTTATTTATTTATTTATTCATTTATTTATTTATTTTTGAAATGGAGTCTTGCTCTGTCACCTAGGCTGGAGTGCAGTGGCACAATCTCAGCTCACTGCAACCTCCACCTACCAAGTTCAAGCAATTCTCCCGCCTCAACTTCCCTAGTAGCTGGGATTACAGGTGACTGTCACCATGCCTGGCTAATTTTTGTATTTTTAGTAGAGACAGGGTTTTACCATGTTGGCCAGGCTAGTCTTGATCTCCTGACCTCGTGATCAGCCCGCCTCAGCCTCCCAAAGTGTTGAGATTACAAGCATGAGCCACCTATTATTAAATTGTGTATCAAGCACTATATAAGAGGAAGACGTTCTGGAAAATGCAATGCATAAATATAGTCCACAATATGGATCATATTATAACCATTTTAAAGATGAAGAAATAGAGTCCCAGGGAAGAAAACACATGCTCCCCAAATCATGGAACTAGTAACTTCCCAAATCAGGGATGTATACCTATGCTTGTCTAATGGCCATGTTCATAATGCTTCTTTTATCATCAACCCAAAAGACATGTTGTTTTCAGGCTTATAAAGGAAAACAGGCCTTGAAAATGTGGATACATTGGAAATAGCAAATCCCATGGTTGTAATTATAAGGGAAACTTTGTTTTTGTTTCCTGTCCTTTATACCTGATGTCAACTCAGGCAGATCCTTGATTTTTCTTTTCAGATTTAGGCAATAAAATTACCTAACGACAGTTTAAATCACAAAAGCATTTCCAATCAGGAGTACAATCTTCTTCCCTCTAAGCAGAGTGTGAAACTTTAAGCTGAGTTAGGGGTGTGGCCTGCTTTTTCTCATTGCGTCTCCTGCCTCACAGTAGATAGGAAAACAAAGGGACTATTTATTTGACTCATATTTATCTATTTAATTATTATGTATGTGTTCTCATAGGAGAACAAAGGGACTATTTATCTGACTTAAAACCAATTCTCTCCGAGACACTTTTGTAAATTCTTTGGAGGCATTTCTGCTGGGCACTTCTAGCTGCAACTCACCCTGGGCAAGCAATGCTTCTCCTTCAGGAAACCTACTCCTGAAAACCCCAGTGATTCTGCTGCTTGTGATATACACACAGGCTGTTCCCTGTGCATACAATCAGCACGTTGGACCACTTTCATGGCTGATATCCCTACTGCACTGTCAAACCTAGTCCTTGAAAGGTCTGCAGCATTGATCACCCATCACCTTTAGCACCTTTACATCCCAGTTACATTGTTCTCCTCTGCTATGGGAGACCTTTGTCATTTTAATTAGCCCAAGTCAGA
Source organism: Mandrillus leucophaeus (assembly GCF_000951045.1). Classification (NCBI taxonomy): domain Eukaryota; kingdom Metazoa; phylum Chordata; class Mammalia; order Primates; family Cercopithecidae; genus Mandrillus; species Mandrillus leucophaeus. The sequence continues at coordinate 75,658 of NW_012104165.1, read as the reverse complement.
CACCAGCTGTCCCCCCACACCCAACACCCCGCGTGTGTAACGACCACAAGGCAGACACTTCATGTTTCCTAAGTGGTTGAGGAAAGGTCCTCTTCTAGATGTGGCATCACCCTTCACTCCTCTCACTTGACAGGGTTCACAATATAGCTCTCTTCTGATTTCTTCCCATAATCTTCTCTAAACTGCACTTTCTTACCCACTGAAAAGCCTCCGACTAGGTTGTAGGCTCCCAGGATCCAAAAACTGTAAAACCAGATCTGCCCAAGAGGCATTCAGAGATGATTAACAAATGCCTGTGTGCCCTAATGACTCAGCCAAAACTTCAATTTTGAGATTTTTTTTTAATGTGTATTTCTTTTTCTTTTCTTCTTTTTTAAAATAGATGAAATTATATGTAATGATATTTTGAAATATATGCATTGTGGAATGACTAAATCTAGCTAATTAACATATACATTACCTCACATAGTTGTTTCCATTTTGAGATTTCATTACATGAAGCAATCACATAAGGCTGTGAGATACCTAAGCCAACAATACTAGGGTTGACTAAGTGTTAAATAGAGACTGGTCAAAAGTGTCAGCAAATAGAGCAGATAAAAAAATAAATCTAGCTAATGTTAAGGGTGGCATTACAAGAAAGATGACATGAATGACATTTAAAAGATGATTTTTTTAAGTTATCTTGATTTTTAAAAAAATATATTTATATATTCATACATATATAACACATATATGAAAGCTGGATTCCAAGCAGAGGCATTGACATGCACAGGAATATGAACAAGAAAAATGCATTTTAAAACTATAAACCATTCATTGTGTCTGGAGCATGGAGTGCTAATACATTCATTAGAATCATTTAAAGTATATATGTTAGTTCTGTGGTGTGAACAACAAATTACAAGAAATTAGAGATTTGTTCAAGAGAGCCCAACATATGGGCTGCCACCCACAATTCATGTACTATCCAGTGGGGCCAGCGTGACCTACTTTCTGTTTCTCTTCCCTGTACCTCGCCTTGGTAACCCTATGCCTTTGCTTATGAAATTTCATTTGTTCCTTCTGCTCACCCATTTCTACCTTTCACAGCCCATAACTGTGGATATTCATAAACCCTTTCCTTTTGGGTCTACCATAATGCCACATTATATAAAAGCCCTTTCTCATGTGTCTCCTCTAAATGACCACACTTTCCTGACGTCATGTGTTCCCACGGCACTCACTGCAGACATCTGTCTTGGCTCTTCCACATGCTATCTTTCTCTATCAGTGAGTAGCCCTTGATGGCGAAACCACATGGTACTTTTCTATTTAATTTCCAGTATCTTATTCAGGGCCTATTATATGGTGAAATATCCAGGTACATTTGTTGGATAAATGTTTTCTTTAATCTATCATATTTTTCTTGCAGGTTCATAAGTCCTTCATTCAGAACAGTGTCTGAGTTTAACCCATTTTGAAGGCCTCAAATCTGATAGAAAAGTGCTTGCTAGAGATTCACATACACTTGGTTATAAATAAAGGCTTTAGAAGTTAAGGTGGGCTTAATGTATATCATTATAAAGTGTTTAAATCTTTCGGCAATTCTTCTTAATATTGAAGCCACACCCCTTAATTATAGACTTGGACTGGGCATAGTGGCTCATGCCTGTAATCCCAGCATTTCGGGAGGTCGAGGTGGGAGGATCACTTGAACCCAGGAGATTGAGGCCAACATGGGCAACAAGGCAAGACTCCATCTCTACGAAAAATACAAAAATTAGCTGGACATAGTGGTGTGCGGCTGTAGTTCCAGCTACTCGGGAGACTGGGACTTGAGTCTGGGAGGTGGAGGTTTCAGTGAACCAAGATCACACCTCTGCACTCCAGCCTGGGTGATAGAGTGAGGGTCTGTCTCCAAAACAAAAACAGAAACAAAAACCACACACACACATACACACACACGTATAGAGAGAGAGAGACTTGAAAAACAATGTAATTAATGAAGCCCATATCTGCAGAGATTTAAACATCACTAGCCCTCCTGGCCAGCTATCTCACTTGACTTTGGGGTCATGCTGTCTCTCATGTAGAAAGGCTCTGCCAAACAACTCCAAGAGGTATACCCTATGTTCTCCAGGTTACCTTTAATTGATCCTTAAATATTGGCTATAAAAGCCTTGCAAAAGATTTCTTAGAAATATGTGTGACCTGCCGGGCGCGGTGGTTCATGCCTGTAATCTCAGCACATCGGGAGGCCGAAGCAGGCAGATCATGAGGTCAGGAGATCGAGACCATCCTGGCCAACATGGTGAAACTCCATCTCTACTAAAAATACAAACATTAGCTGAGTGTGGCGGCACGTGTCTGTAATCCCAGCTACTCAGGAGACTGAGGCATGAGAATCTCTTGAACCTAGGAGTTGGAGTTTGCAGTGAGCTGAGATAGCGTCACTGCACTCCGGCCTGGGAACAGAGCGAGACTCCGTCTCAAAAAAAAAAAAAAGAAAAAGAAATTTGTGTGACCTTTCACCCACTCCCAGTGACCAGAGCGAGTATAAAAGTATCACTTGCCCAGTCCATTTGTCATCCTATTCTAGATAGCAAAGACAAAATTCTCATTCCAAAAACTGCTATGGGTATCTCAGAATGGTATGTTTGGAAAATAACCAATTAATCAGAAGCATTTCAATGCAGGGAGAGTAAACGTAAATATGTCAGAGTTTATTGTGGCTCTTGAAAGATGGTACATGTGACTTACTGGAGCTGGTAACAAGAATGGCAGCCTTAAAGTTTAAACCTATATATACATCTGGGAAGACACTGAAGTCCCTAATGAATGTCATCAGACATGGATTGACTTGAGTTCTCCATGTCATCTAGTCTCTAGATTCATAGAGAAGATTCTGCTCAAACAGCTGCTCCCCAGTTGGCTCCTAACCTCATCTCTGTGATTAACATGCACTTTAACAACCATAACTACATGCTTATTTGATTTTTATTTATGAACTGTTTATTGAATATTATTTTGCAGGCATATAGCCAGGTGACTTAGATGAAAAGTGAGTCTCTTTCCACAGTTAGGTGGCAGAAGAAAAGTGAGAAATACAGAGTGACAATTTGGCACTATGAAGTCAGTGAGTGTTTAACAGACAAAACAAGTCTAAATTGGTTTCTGATGGATGGATGGGAGGTAGCTATGAAATGGGTGGTGGCAGAGGTAAAATATTGTCATAGTGAGCTTGTGCATATATCTATGGATAAGTATAAAGATTAAACTTTTTGCAGGAATTCAATGTACCTCCGAAATTCAGTATGGGTTTGATAAGAAAGGAGGCTAAAAGTGTAAGCTTTATGCAAATCAAAAGAAGACAAATGTTCTTGCATGGATATAAAGCTATCAAGGGATTATGAGACATAAATTCAAATAGGCAGATTTCTAATTTGAAATCTCAGTCCAGCAGAAAATGGATGGAAAAACCTGGAGGAAGAGTAATGAGCAAGAAAACTATTATGTCAATCAAAATATGAGATATTAGGGTAGCATTTCTGATTAAGAAAATGGTAAAATTAGACAAGTGTTAAAAGATAGAATCAACAGGATGTTGATCTTGGCAGGGTTCCCTGGATACAGATTCTGAAAATGGAATTTGTGTTCACATAATTTATTGGGGGAGTTAGAGGAAGTGGAGGATAAAGCAAGTTTGGGCAGATGAGCAAAGTTAGGCCCACAATACAGTCTCAGCTAATAAAATATGTCAGCCACCTCCAGTCTATGAGATCATGGAGCAAAATAACAGAGCGACCCACAGGTTGAAGTTGTGGGGAAGCTTGACCTTCCATGTCAGTCAGTAATTGGCCTAGGTGTTCTGAGTAAGGAGAGAGAGAGTGCTTGTTCTCTTGGTAGAGATTGCTCTCTTTCACTCAAGGGAAATTCTCTAGAGAAAGTGCCAGCTGTGAACCGTTTCCAACCAATATTCACAGGAATTGGGAGATGGATGCATGGGCTATATCCAGGAGATCTGGAAGGGGAATTCACAATGTTCAGGATAATATAGAGCTAGTTGAATATTGGAAGCGAGGGGAGATAATATTCAGGATTACAGAGTAGGAATTTACTATTCTTTAGGAAATACATGAAGTATAGTAGGATTGTGGGGAGGAATATTGCCACATATATGTGAACATATACAGAAGGCGATTGCTATGGTTTCAATATTTGTCGCTTCCAAACTCATTTTAAAATGTTATCCTGGCTGGGTGCGGTGGCTCATGCCTGTAATCCCAGCACTCTGGGAGGCCGAGGCAGGCGGATCACGAGGTCAGGAGTTCAAGACCAGCCTGACCAACATGATGAAAGCTTGCATCTACTAATAATACAGAAATTAGCTGGGAATGGTACGTACCTGTAATCCCAGCTACTCGGGAAGCTGAGGAAGGAGAATTGCTTGAACCCGGGAGGTGGGGGTTGTAGTTAGCCAAGATCGCGCCTCTGCACTCCAGCCTGGGTAACAGTACAAGACTCCATCTCGGGGAAAAATAAAAAAATAAAAAAAAATTAAATGTTATCTTCAATGTGGAAGTATTAATAGGTGGGGTCCTTAAGAAGTGATTGGATCATGAGGGCTCTGTGTTGGTGAATGGATTAATCCATTCATAGACTAATGAGTGAATGGATTATGTGTTATCATGGGATTAGGCCTGCTGGCTTTATAAGAAGAGGAAGAGAAACCCAAGCTAGCATGCTTAGTCCCTTGGTCATGTAATGCCATGCACCACCTTAGGACTCTGCAGAAAGTTTCCACCAGCAAAAAGGTGTCCATCAGATGTGGCCACTTGACCTTGGATTTCTCAGTGTCCATAATTATGATAAATAAATTGCTTTTCTTATAAGTTACCCAGTTTCTGGCATTCTGTTATAAGAAACAGAAAACAGACTAAAATAGTGACGTTGGTGGAATCAGGTAGATGGTGTATAATGCAGGAGAATGAGTTGTTATAAAGCCAGAATACCCCTTGGATTTTGATTCTTCACATGTGCCTACTTCCCCCAACCATGTTATGAAATAGCATGAAAGCCCTTACCAGAAGCCAAGCCCATGTCCTTGAACTCCCCAGCCTGAAGAACTACAAGCTAAATAAACCTCTTTTCTTGATAAACTATCCAGTCTCAGGTGTTCTGGTATAGCAATTCAGAACAAACTAGTTATCCTCACTTTATTTGTTTTTCTTATAAGGTTCCTCTTGGTTTTGTCCATGAAGTCAGAATGATCTGAAATAACTCCATCCAGGGGATAATCTTCATTTCTTTTACTGGATCTGGCATTGGAGGGAATTTCTTTTTGTTTGTGGAGCATATGTACATGTTTGTCATGAGTTCCAAGAAAAAACCCATAGATCTTCTTCTCATCCACCTGGATTTTCCTAATGCAATGACACTTTGTGCCAGAGGAATCTCAGATGTAATGTCAGCTTTTCATTTCAGTAACTTCTAAATAATGCTGGTTGTAAAACTACAATTTATTTAGGGAGGGTCGCTCAGGGCCTCTACATCTGCACCACCTGTCTCCTCAGCATGGTCCAGGCCATCACCATCAGTCCCAGGACCACCTTGTGGAGAAAGCTCAAACTACGGACTGCATGGCAAGTTCTTCCTTATCTCTTCCTCTTTTGGATCTTTAATTTTCTGATAAGCTCCAACTTGCTCTACTACATTAGAACAGTTAATAGCATGAACAGGTCTGAAATTAGACCACATATTAGTTATTGCTATATACTACCATCTAAGCAAATAGGTGGGTTTTTCTCACTCTCATGGCTCTTCGGGATATCATCTTTCAGAGTCTCATGGGCTGGAACAGTGGGTACATGGCTTATCATCTGAATAAATATCACAAGCGTGTCTCCTACCTTCAGACCTCCAGGTTTGCAAATAATTCCAACCCAGAGATCAGAGCTACTCAAAGTACTCTCATTCTCATGACCTGTTTCCTTTTCTTTTATTGGGCAGATTTTATTTTCTCCTTCTACATAGGTTCCAGCTTGACAAATGATTTTATGATACTACGTATGAAAATATTTCTAACACTTGGTTAGGTAATGCCTATGCCAGTCCCTTCATGCTGATCAGCAGGGATTCCATTTGGTTAACTGCTGGCACACTCGCTAAGAAGTTGGGAAAATTACTTTCTACATTAACTCCTCCAGTAACTAAAGGTATATGTAAGGAACATGGCTGTGCTTTGGTCAAGGAATAGGCCAAGGCAGACATCTGGGCCAGAATGACTCAGTGAATTTGGAACACAGGTGCACAATTCCATGGATAATGTAAACACAACTATGTAGCCATAAACACAACTATGTAGCCATAACATGGGAAGACCATCACTTGGCTCTGAGCCACTATTGTCTGTAAAATGTATAATTGCCCTGTTGACACTGTGCAGGTGCGCTCATGCCCAGAGAAAGAGAGAGTCAAAGCTGTTCTTCTTTGCAGATAGACAGTGGGGAGCCAGGACACAGCACAACTCTCTCTTGTGCCCAGAGAGAGAAAGAGTTAAGCTGATGACCCTGAAGGCAGGGGAGAGCCGGCCATGCAGCTGTGTGTGGAAGGGGGCTGCTGAGAGGAGCTGCAGAGCTGCAGCAGACAGCCAGACAAGGTAGACAGTGTGAGAGAGCTAGTGTGAGTAAGCTGTTGATGAGAGCTACTGCTGAATAAAACATTTCACCTGCCTGTGGCTCCCCAAGTGTTCTTTCTGCTCATCCACCCACTCCCTTCAGACCTCAACATGACAATTGGCATAGTCATGAACCTGACAGTATATTATTTGGTGATTTTGTTGTTGTTGTTGTTTTGTTTTGTTTGCTCAGCAAAAAGTTTGTCCTGCATAAATTAGCAGTGTCTCATAAAAATAGTGTGCTAGGCTGGGTCCTCCCAGAACCAAACATCAAGACAAAATTAAGTGTTATTAGGGGAAATACCTGTCAGAGAAAATGTCAGCTGAGAGAATCATCGGATCACAGTGCAAGATTAGAAGGAAGAAGGTTGGATAGAAGCAACCTAGGCCACCTTGCAGTGTTAAATTCAGCTGTCGGAGGAGTCCTCGGTCTCCCAGAAATTTTGTGTGTCTTAGTATCCTTTAAGCATTCAGTTATTAGCTGAAAACAGTTCATGGGATACTGGGCCACAGCACAAACACAACAAAGCATTTGGGAATAGAACAGCTGGGAGACCTGGTCAAATAATTTTACAATATTTGTGGTCCACAAGGTATAGTCTTATGGGTGTTAAAAATGAGGTTACTTTTTTGTGTGTGTAAAAAGAAGTCTATTTCGAGGCAGTCAACCTGATTCAGGGGTTCTAAAAAAGTTGGGAAGACAAATTTCTTCCAGGCTTTCTTTTCACCATTGCTGTGATATGGCATTTGTCTTCATGCTTGTACAATTATTGATCCATCTCTTTTCTGAATAGGAAGGTAAAAGAGAAAGCAACAAGCATGAAGATGAAACATTTATGTGAGGAAAGCAAGATTTTGTGAGAAATTTCCACCAAATATTGTGCATATTTTTATTGGCAAAAATATATTATTTGGTCATTCCTATTTGCTAGGGTGTCTGAGAAATGTGCTTCCAGGCCCACCAGCATTAAATTTTACAGGAACTGACAAGAGCTTGTCTCTTTGGGCTGAGGAAGAGACATTTTCTTTTCCATTTGTGGCTAAAATGCTTCTATTTACTCTTCTTACTGGATACCAAAAACCATTTTCACTTTTCCAAAGACTCAATATGAGCTCCACATCTCCACCTCCATCTTCTTTCTTCTTCAGTCACTTCTCTTCCTCTGCTGTTGAAAAGAACAAGACTCAAACAGAAACCCCTTTTCCTCCTCAACACCTCTGACACTCAGTCCTCACTCATGAAATTGTTTACAACCTAATTTTCATTATTTACTAGAAAATGTTACTTCAAAAGAATGCCTACAAGGCATCGCAAAACATAAAATGGATAAAAGTAATTTTAATTAGTATTTAGCAATCGATACATTCAGATTTATGTTCATGGAATTGTTTGGAGGAGGTATATTTCACCTATCTGTTCATATGAATCTGGGGATTGTTTCAAGCTGTACATTATATCTCTTTATCTAGTCATGCCATATATATGTCATATATAGTTCTAAATGTTTTTCCATGGCTACTTTAATCAAAACAAATAAATTTTGGAATTCAAACAAAACAATATGAACATTTAAAAATAAAAATTTAGAATTTTAGAATTCAAATTTGAGTAATTTTAGAATTCAAATAAAACAATAAAAAAATTTTGTAACTAAAACCACACTTTTTTAACTTCATGACTTTATACTACTAATAAATGCAAATAAAAATTTACTGTTCAGATAGTCTCTAATTTACTGTTTTTAAAATCATGTACACATGTTTTTTCTTTTAGAATTCAAAATGATAAAGTTATTTTATAATTCAAAACCAAGTCTTTTTTAATTTCATGACGTTATGCTATAATTAGTACAATGATATAAAGTTACAGCTTTAATAATCTACAAGTTATTCAAATTTTAAAAGTAAGTATCATGTTGTTTCTTTACTAGATTTATTTATGTATTTATTTATCTATTTTTGAGACAGAGTCTCCCTCTGTCCCCCAGGCTGGAGTGCAGTGGTGCAATCTCAGCTCACTGCAACCTCCGCCTCCCGGGTTCAAGCAATTCTTCTGCCTCAGCCTCCTGAGTAGCTGGGATTACACGCCCACCACCACACCTGGCTAATTTTTTGTAATTTTAGTAGAGATAGGAGTTTCACTATGTTGGCCAGGCTGGTCTTGAACTCCTGACCTTAGGTGATCCACCTGTCTTGGCGTCTCAAAGTGCTGGGATTACAGGCGTGAGCCACTGTGTCCAGCCCTAGATTTATTAATTTAAAAAACATTTTAATTACAGTGAATCAACTAATGGAAACTTAAACACATTTTGATACCACTGGCCTAACCTATCATTAGTCTTTTTCATCTTAGAAAACATAGACCACTGTAGACACTACTGATTACCTGAATGCTAGTAATTTAAGTGTGGAACCTGCATATGAATTAGCCGTTCTGGAAATAAACTGGGCATCAGGGAGGGCTGGACAGTGCAAAAAGAAAAGAAAAAGAAAATCTCATGAGATAAGCAGACAAACAGGCTTAACATATAAATAGGTTGAACAAGAAAGCTTGTCTTGTACAGCGAGTCTACTCGAAAACACTTAATAGCATGAATTACGTATGCTTTTAGTGAGTAATCACATTGACATTTGAGGGGGAAACATTTCTTTACTGGTCCAAACTAGACAAAGCTACTTGATTCAAGGTACTGTTTATTACCTAGGTAAAGGAGACTGCCTCTTACAGAAATTGCCAGCAACAAACAAATTGTCCCTGTTCTGATTTGCCTCTTATTTTGGTATTTCCCCCATTCTTCTTAGCTCCACCGCTGTTTTTAAAAACAGTTGTTCTAAGCTCTGATTCTCAACATAACCCAGCTTTGCAAGAGTAATAGTATTCAAAAAATGTGGAATATATATTTAATTTGTTATTATATCCATGAACAATCTCTGGAGGATGCAAAAGAGACTGTAAGTGTTGGCAGAAACTAAGAAAATAGAGTCATAGTACATAGAATTTCATAAATCTCATTTCATATATTTCTGTAGTGTTTTATTTATTAAACATATGATTACATCGTTTTTCAAAATGAATCTAGCATAGAAAATAAGACAAAGTAAGTGTTAGCATTTGACTCAAAAGGAAAAAATGTAAGGATCTGGAAATAATAGTAAGAATGACATTTTAAAACTGAATCATATAACAAAGAAAAAAACCTTGAAAGTGGCCTGAGAGAAGCAAGAGATTACCTGTAAGAAAACAAAGGTTCTCAAATGACATTGGATTTTTCATAAGAAATCATGAAGCTGAGACAAAACTGCACTGATTACCTGACCTTATTAAATCCCTACTCTAGTGGTTCACAGTGACATTTCAGGTTTCCAGGAATTCATGTCAGTTCAGAGCCAGTGTCCATTAAAATCTGAAAAGTCCAATTGAGTTTCCTTTCCTACTACATGGTATCCTAGTAAATGACTGCAGGTCCCTTTGTGGAAGGCTGGAAGGTAGATTAACAGTACACATTTTTGGCACTGTAGCTGAGATGGGGACCTGGCTTCCCTTTCATTCAAGAGGTTACACATCTGTGAATTGATTTAAATCACAGGAATTGTGATAAATCTGGGAATTGTTTGATTATCTGTTCTAATGTTTCAAATCAGATTTCTGTTTACTAGATTAGGGATGTTCTCTTTCTACAGATCAAACAAAACTTCAGTAGACCTCTCATACACTTCAGGTCTACAGACACCATGATCAACTGGTGAGTGCCAAAGATCTCTCTGGGTCTTACTCATCATTATAGTAACTATATTCACCTTGTCTTTGGTGGTTAAGTGCCTCCTCTTGGCCCCTGTCACCTTAGGATCAAATCATCCCATTGTGTTTAGGGATTCCATCTAAGAGGGAAGATCCCCCACAGAGCTCTACTAGGGTGCTGGGGCTATCCTCATGAATTCGTCACAGCTATAGTCTCCTGGTTTGGATGAGCAGATTTTATACCATAAATTGTCTTTAGCATTTCAATCACTCATAGGCTTTAGATAAGTCCCTCTACAGTATACTAAGGAGGTTTTGACATTTTGGCTTCATTTATTGCAGGCCAGTTTGGGTCCCTTTTTCAATCAACTAATGTAGCAATATTTACAGCCATTCCTAACCCCTCAAGCTAAATTGAATTCATAATCTCTGCTTAATGTTCCCATATCAATAAATCTGACCTGATCCAACTTTATATTCCTTTTACCTTGATCCTACACCTTTAAAATCCACTTACATCTAGCTGGAATCACAAACAATCTGGGAACTGTTTCTGAATTGTTTTCTGCAGTGTGCATGGTTTTGCTCTAAATCCTATCTTGCTCTAAAATCTATTTCAGAATGTTCATTTCTCCATAAAACATCCTGTATTGCCATAGTCATGTCAATCATAATTGGATTACCTATTTTAGAGCCTCTAGTGGAAAATTTGGATCTGGCCAAAACCAAAACATCATACGGAATCTAATCAAGCTTATACATCTAGTTGTGAATTTATGGAATATATGGGGGAAACAGCATGTTTAATGGCACCATGGGAATGGATAAAGATTCAGATATAAAAAATTATATTGCACAAATATTTTGATTTCTTAAGAAATTAAATGTCATGAGATTTTATAAAAAGGGGAGAATGGCTGGGCGCAGTGGCTCATGCCTGCAATCCCAGCATTTTGGGAGGCCAAGTCAGGCAGATCACCTGAGGTCAGGAGTTCGAGACCAGCCTGGCCAAGATGGTAAAATCCCATCTCTACTAAAAATACAAAAAAAAAAAAAATTAGCCGGGTGTGGTGGCAGACGCCTGTAATTCCAGCAGGAGAATCGCTTGAACGTGAAATGTGGAGGTTGCGGTGAGCGGAGAACACACCATTGCACTTCAGTCTGGACGACAAGAGTGAAACTCTGTCTCAAAAATAAATAAATAAATAAATAATTTAAAAATTAAAAACAAAGTTGGGGGAGAGTGATAATTTTATAGATAGCAAGAGACTTAAGAAGAGATACTTGAAAAGAATACAGCATTGGATTTTATTGGGGACTTATTCCAGATAAATCATAAGCAGTTAATAATAAGAAGTCAAGATAATCAGGGGAATTTGAACAAGGACTATTGAAGAATTGTTCAGTATTAGATGTTATCAAAGAATTAGTATCATTGATGGGTGTGATATTTGCATAGTTGTTACTATGTTTTAGTATTTAAAAAATATCTTTGTTAGCAATATATCCTGAAGTATTTACTAGTGGAATGAAATTATATACTGAAGGTGTGGTGGGGAGAAAAGGAGGCTTGACATGTTAATGACTGACACTGAATAGTAGATCCCTGCTTATAGTAGGGCATTATGCTATTCAGTTTGAGTGTATGTTTCACATTTTTTTATAACACAAGTGAAAAGTCTCAAGAGCCATGTTCTGGGAGTGTGAGTCTTAAAGGGGCTCTACAGCTCATCCAAGCCTGCTAGGGCCTAGCAGGAGTGCTTGGAGCACATCTGAATCACCTGGAAACTGAGTGGTCAGAGAATCTTGAGGACTGAGATGACAGCCACTGGAAACCTCCACCCTCCGGCACATGGGTAACAACCACATCACAACCACGTTTGTTTTAATAACAAGGAAATAGAGAGTTTGGGGACTGTGAGGATGTCAGCAACGTCCTCCGCAGCTGGGACCCATCTGCTCCAGGCTCCTCTGTACAATCAGGAACGTGAAACTGGTGAATCAGAGCTTTCTCGCGGCCACCTTCAATTTTTCCCCACCCTCCTATGGACAGAGCAATGGATTCGCCTTGTCCTTGGATAAGTCCTCCTTATAAAGACTCCAAGCCCCGTATCAGCCTAGGTGAGATCCCCTTCTCTATCATTTTTTTTTTTTTTAATTAGCTTGGCGCAGTGGCACTCTCCTGTAATCAATCCCAGCTACTCAGGAGGCCGAAGCGGGAGGATTGCTTGAACCCAGAACCGGGAGGTCGAGGCTATAAGTGAGCTGAGACACTCCAGCCTGGGTGACAGAGACACTGTCTCAAGGAAAAAAAAAAAAAAAAAAAGACTCCAAGGCCCCTAGGGTGCAGACAGGGTTGGGTAGAGCTGAGATGAGTCTGGATCAGGCAAGAGGCTCCGACTGGAGTTTGTCCCTTAAGTGCTGGTGGGGCATGGTGTCCATGTTTTTGAATTACTAACGGATAAAACAGGTGTGGGGATAGGGATAACCCAAATGGTAGACGTGAGTGTGGCAAAGCCAAGGATCGATGCCCGCGTTTCTCAATCTCCCCTCTTTCTCGTGGTGGGTGGCAGTGTTCCTCAGAGCACTTAGGCAAGTGACGGCTTAAGGAGCAGGGGCCACACACGTCTTGTTGAGAGGAGAGCATTACATAGGCTTCTGGGCTTATCAAACAGAGGAAAGTAAGAAACTTGACAAATTCTCCAAGGAAAAATCTGCACATCTGGATTAGTCCGTTCTCTCACTGCTATAAAGAAATACCTGAGACTGGGTAATTTATAAAGAAATGAGGTTTAATCGGCTCACGGTTTCGCAGGCTGTACAGGAATCACGGCAGCATTGGCTCCGCTTTTGGGGAGGCCTCAGGAAACATAAAACTGGCGGAAGGCGAAGGGAAGCAGGCACTTCTTATGTGGCCAGAGCATGAGGAAGAGAGTGGGGTGGTGCTGCACAGTTTTAAACAACCAGATCTTGGGATAAGTCACTCTCACCAGGACAGCACCGAAGGGGCTGGTGTTAAACCGTGAGAAATCACCCCCATGATCCAATCACCTCCCACCAGGCCCTACCTTCGACATTGGGGATGACAATTTGGCATGAGATTTGGGTGGGGACACAAATCCAAACCCTATCAAGGCCATAATAGAAGACAGGGAGATGACAGTGGGTGATGATACCAGGTCCATGCTCAGAAAGGCCAGCTGTGTTGGACATTTTCCTCTCTGGGTCACATATTGTGCTCTATGGAATCTTAGCTTCCATTCTCACCCTTCCTGCTCTCCAGAACTTAAAAAGGCCAATTTCTTCTTACATGGGGAGGGGATAGATAGAACTGGAAATTGTGTCAAGGGTGACTGAGCCCTGCTAGTATGAGAAGTATGAGAAAATACATGTCGCCACTGCTCCCTCAATGCCTCAGCAAACCCTCCTAACACTGGCGGTGACTTGTTTTAGATTTAAAGCCCCTCATTGGTGTCTGAGACTGAGAAGGGCAGCAACGTTTTGTTCATCATGACATCATGGGGGCCCAGTCTCCCACCTTCTAGAAGTAATTACTGAATAAATGTGAAAATGAATGAATGAGTTAAAGTATATGTCATACACAACACATAAGGAATATAAGACAAAGCTCTCTGGCAGTTGCTCTTTGGACAAGCATAAAAGATGTTAGTAGAGAGAAATGGCAAGGATAAGTCATCTAGGGTACAAAAATGAGAGAGTTTGGCTGTGAAGTGAGTCCTTGGTTAAAAAAAATGAGGGAGGAAGATGTAAAATGAATGGGAATTCGTAAAGGAACACTGCAATCAGTCGGAATCACCATCGGTAGGTATAAAAGCAAGCAGCCTTATTGCATTACAATGAAAATGCCACCCACGTATTATTTTTACTAAAAGTGATACCATAACAATGATACCTTCATCTGAGAGGAAAATATTGGCTTTCCACAGATCACTCATTATTTCTGTGAAGCCAAGTGTTTCATCAAAGAGTAATATGTTCAGATTTCCTTTTCCTTCAACGCAGTTGGTTTTTCTCTTCATCATAAAATAACCAGACTCTATATATTTGCTAGCAGGACTATGAGATTTGTAGGTGGTAACTGCTCTAGAGGATGTGGAGAAGGTCCTGCTGTGTTTCAGTTTCTTAATTATGGAATATTTTCCCAAAGAAAGGAATTGGAAAAAGTAGGCAGGGAGGAGAACTACAGGTGAGGTCAGATAATATAAGGTACTATTGAAACTGAGATGAGTTTGCAGATTTTTATTTTTATTTTTTACAATTCTCTCTAATTCTCAGTGTGTTTTAATACTGCCATAATAAAATTTTGTTTTTTAATTTTTCTACAGCTTTATTGTGGTATAATTGACAAGTAAAAGTTGTATATATTTAAGATGTGCAACATGAGGTTTTGATATAAGTATACATTTTGAAGTGATTACCACAATCAAGTTAATTAACATATCCATGAAGTCACACAGTTACCTTTTTGTGTGTGTGGTGAGAACATTTAAGGTCTACTTTCTTGGCAAATTTCAAGTATATAACACATTATGAACTACAATCATCCTGCTGTACATTAGATCTCCAGAACTTATTCACCTAATAACTGAAAGTTTGTACTCCTTAACTGAAATTCCCCATTGTCCCCTCTCCTCAGCCCTCAGCAACCAGTATTCTACTCTCTATTTCTATGAATTCAGCTTCTTTAAATTCCACATGTAAATGAGATCATGCAGTATTTATTTATCTTTCTGTGTCTGGCTTATTTCACCTAGCAGAAGGTTCTGTAGGTTCATCTATGTTGTCACATGTGGCAGGATTTCCTTCTTTTTTAAGGTTAAATAATATTCCATTATATATATGTAAATTGATACTTAGGTTGTTTTCCAATCTTGACTGTTGTGAATAATGCTGCAATGAATTTGGGAGTGCAGATATCTCTTTGATATAAAGATTTCTTTTTGTTTGGATATCTGCCCAGTGGTGGAATTGCTGGATCATATGGTAGTTTTATTTTTAATTTTTTGAGGAGTCCCTATACTGTCTCTATACTGTTTCCATAGTGGCTGTACCAATTTACATTCCCACCAGCACTGTACAGAGGTTCTCTTGACATCCTCACCAACACTCATTGTCATTTCACTTTTTGATAGCCATGCAAATAAATGTGAGGTAATATCTCATCATGGTTTTGATTTGCATTTTTCTGACTGGGAAAATATAATCTCTTCAAATATATGTTGTTAGGAAAACTGGATAACCATATGCAAAAGAACAAAATTTGTCTCTTACACCATACACAAAAATCAACTCAAAATGGGTTAAGGATGTAAATATGAGACTTGAAACTGTAAAACTATGAGAAAAAAAACAGGGGAAGAGCTCCTTGACATTGATCTTGGCAATTTTATGGAAATGACACCAAAAGTATTGGCAATAAAAGCAAAAATAAACAAGTGAGACTACATCAAACTGAAAAGTTTCTGCACATCAAAGGAAACAATCAATAATATGAAAAGGCAACCTACAGAATAGGAGAAACTATTTGCAAACCATACAGGGGGCTAATATTAAAATATATAAGGAACTCATACAACTCGATAGCAAAAACAAGCAAATAACCTAATTTAAAAATGGGCAAAGGACTTGACTAAACATTTTTCCAAAGACAACATACAAATAGGAAAGAGGTACATGAAAATGTTTGGTTTTTTAAAAGAAGAGTTTGGAAAACTTTAAATAATTTTAGAGATAATAGGTTTAAAACAAAAGACAATGTAATTGGAAAACTATTTGAAATTTTGGGGAAGAATCTTCAAATATTCTCCTACATAGAGATCTCAGATATTTATACATATATAACCTATACTCTATTGTTATGTAAATGTAAAATACTAAAGTAATTGTGGAACCAGATTGTACATTTATACCAGAGAATCTAGATTACTTAAGCTTTAGCAGTAACATTGTGAAAAGAAGCAACAAATTTGAAAACAAAATTGTCAGTTACTTTTAACCATTTCACAAGGCATGCATATACCAAAACATCGTATTGTAATACCATAAATATATACAATTTTTGTCAACTATATCTTAATTTTTAAAATTATCAGTTGCTAAAATTAATCTGTAAGGGGTGCCAAGCCTTAGCCAATTAATTATCCTAAAATCAAAATTTTTAAAATAGAACAATGACTAAAAGGGAAATTATATGACCACTCTATTGACTGTTATGAAGCTATCAACATGATCATGAAAAACAAACTGGTTTTAACTGAAAAAGCAGCTGTTTAAAATAATTGTGAAACCAAATTATTATGTAGACATATAACAAATGCATGAATATAGTCAAGGGAAAAAAGCATCTTACAATAAACCAGTAAAATTTGAGGGGTTATGATTATGATTTAAAACTATTTTACCCTAGCATTTAAAACTAGTATTTAAACTCCTGCATCCATTCCTTAGGACCAAAATTTGTTTACTCCCAGTAGATTCCTGTTTCACTATCTAATTCTTTGAATTTGTGCCTTGATGTATATGTCTAGATTGCTGAACTAAGGCTTTCATAAGATTTCATTTTACCTTTCATAGTAGGAGAACAGAACAACCATCAGACTCTCTTTTTGACTCCCTTTTTACTAACTTCTTTGGACAACTTTGATTCTCTCTCTCTGCCAACCCTTCCCCTCTCCCTCTCTCTCTCCCTTTCCCTCTCTTCTCTCTTCTCACTCTGTTGTATCTTTCCACCTTGCTCTTACTTCTAGAACCTTATTAAATTGATCTTGTAACTCCACTTAGATGATTTGAATGAGTTGAAAGAAAAAGTCTCTTCAAGGAGTCTGCTAAAAATCCAGAGAACAATATGTTAAATAAGGATAAAATTGAGAAATATCTTGCAAAATCATCTCAACATTTGAAATATTAATGCCAGAAATGCTTACCTCCCAATGGCCCTGCCCTCAAATACCATCACATTGAAGGTAGGGATTTCAACATATGAATTTTGTGAAAGACAATCCCCCATATAGACAATTCAGTCCATAACAGATGTGATGAGAAGGGTACTTTACCTCTGTGGTATTCTGCCCCCAAACTCATAACCTTAGTTTAACCATAAAGAAACTATCTGGATGAGCCCAATGTAATCATATAAATTCTTAAAAACAGAACTTTCTCTGTTTAGAAGAAAGAGATGAGACAAAAAGAGAAGTCAGAGAGATTCTTCATGCATTGTTCATTCTTTGAAGAAGTGGCCAACATGATGAGGAATACAGGCAGCCTAAAGGATATAAGAGATGTTCCTGGCTAATAGCAAGAAAAAAGTGAACTTCAGTTCTACCAACACAGGGAACTGAATTCTGTCAACAGCCTAATTAAGCTTAGAAACAGATTCCCCCTCAGAGCCTCCAGATAAATCTCAAATTAGCCAACACCTTGACTTCAGCCTTCTAACAACTGGAGCAGAAAAGGCAGCCAAGCCCACTGAACATCTGACCTACAGAATGTGAGGCTGGAGGCATGGAGCCTTAACATGGACTCCCAGGTCAGTTCTTCTGGACATGATTAGAAGTTCTCCTCTCTTCCCTCATTTTTTTTTTTTTTTTTTTTCTACCACTTACCTAACTTAGCTGACACAAGAACAATGCTCTTGTGGTTAGAAAAATATTCACTTGAACTTTAGGTCTCAGCTGCTTGTACTCACTTCAGCATATTCCTTCGCAGGGGGAACTATACTGCCCCCTCAGAAGAGAAGGGTATGCATGGAGACCATGTGCTAAACATGCCTGTTTCTTGCAGGCATGGCTTTAATGATATAACCACAATGTTAAAGTTTAAGAAGTTTTGGTTCTTACACCTCTGAGGGATACATGGTACACCTTGAGGCCACACACAAAGGTCAGGGAGCAAAGGAAGGGAGAGAGAGAAAGGGACCTGTGGACCAATGCCTTTATTGGGTCCAGAGTGTTACCTAAACAGATTTTTTTTTTTTTTTTGAGAGTTTTAATTGACGGATTTAAAGCAGGTAGGAAAGAATTCCAGGAGATGAAGTCACAGTGACTGAAAGGTGGTCACTGGGCATATCCATACAGTCTATGCGAGGTGTGAGGGTCAGTGGGGCCAGTGAAACAGGCTGCATTTAGCTGTCCCATTGGGAGGTGGTCACCAGGGAGCAGTTGTATAAAGCAGATATCTGGAGAAACCACACTGAGGAACTAGGCATAGGGAGGGGATAGATACAGCTGCAAACTGTGTCAAGGGTGACTGAACCCTGCTAGTATGAGAAGGTCCGGCTTATATTTTAAATGGATGGTAAGGCAACATAAAATTATAAGGATTCACTACAAGTGTTCTCAGGAGAAGTGGAGAGAAAAACAGGATAGGCAGGAGAAAAAATAATTAGCTTCCATCTGATCTCATCCACATGGGAGATTGGGATGACAAATTTTACCATGGAGTTAGTCCCACCTTCAGGCAAGGGGCTGGACTTTTCTACTCCCCTACTTCTGTGTTAGTTATTGACCTAAGTCTATGCACGGGGTGTGGGGAGAGGAGTAAGCCACATGGCCTTTCCTGTGAAACTCCTCTCATTTGGCCAAGTACAATTCTTTGGAGTAGCTGTGATTCTTTGTTGGTTTGCTCCTCATTTGAGGGATGACTGTCTACAGGCTGGAAAAAACGATCGAGGTGGGGCACAAATGCAGTCCACTAGAGCAAGGTAATTTATCAAATGTACATAATGAAAGGGAGGAGACATGGAAGACAATACCCAGGATCATGGCTTAGAAATTGACAAAGTGATGTTGCCCTTTGCTTAGCTTTTGTCCTGGGAAAAACTGTCATGTAAATTTTAGACATGAGGAATACATAGAAGGATCTATTGGAAAGGCAGGTGAATGTGTATGAGTATGGAGTGTATGTTTAAATTGTAGTTATCTCTGTATCAATGGCAGCAAGAAGAAAAGAAGAAAGAGATCAAAAAATGAGATGAGGGGTTTGCTAGGACAGAATCATGTACACTTACATATTTCATAATTGAAATTGTTCTTTTCTCTGAAATTAACACAGAGAAAAACCACAGACCTGAAACATGTCATTTTTATTTCTTTGTGTTTCTCAAAAGGTTTTTTTTTCTAGCTCTGTCCATGATGTCAGAAGATGATTTAGAGTAACCTCATCCAGGCAATAGTTCTTCCTTTTCCTTACTGGACCTGGATTTGTGGGAAACTTCCTTATATTTGTAGGACATGTATATACTTTTGTCATGGGTTCTGAGAAAAAAATCCATAGAACTTATCCTTCTTCATTTGGCTTTCTCAAATGTAATCATTATTTATACTACAAGTAGCTGAAATATAACTACAGTTTTTAGTTTCAGAAACTTCCTAGGTAATGTTGGTTGTAAAACTTCAATTTATTTAGGGAGGGTCGCTCGGGGCCTTTCCATCTGCACCACCTGTCTCCTCATCGTGGTCCAGGCCATTACCATCAGTCCCAGGACCACCTTGTGGAGAAAGCTCAAACTATGGACTGCATGGCAAGTTCTTCCTTATCTCTTCCTCTTTTGGATCTTTAATTTTCTGATAAGCTCCAACTTGCTCTACTACATTAGAACAGTTAATAGCATGAACAGGTCTGAAATTAGACCACGTATTAGTTATTGCTATACGCTACCCTCTAAGCAAATAGGTGGGTTTTTCTCACTCTCATGGCTCTTCGGGATATCATCTTTCAGAATCTCATGGGCTGGAGCAGTGGGTACCTGGCTTATCGTCTGTATAAATATCACAAGCGTGTCTCCTACCTTCAGAGCTCCAGGTTTGCAAATAATTCCAGTCCAGAGATCAGAGCTACTCAAAGTACTTTCACTCTCATGACCTGTTTCCTTTTCTTTTATTGGGCAGATTTTATTTTCTCCATCTACATAGGTTCCATCTTGACAAATGATTCTGCTATATTAATTATTCAAACATTTCTAATATTTGGTTATGCCAGTCTCAGCCCCTTTGTGCTGATCAGCAGAGATGTCTGCATTGCTAAATGCTGGAGTGCTCACCTAGGAAATTGGGGGAAATTACTTTCTGCAATGATTCCTCCAGGAACTAAGGGTGTATACTTTAGGGGTTGCTTTTGCCTGCATATGTCAGAGTATTAACTTAATCAAGGCTTTAAAAATAGATTTACTTTTTGTTTTAAGAAGAATCCTGGTACTAGGCAATCTAAGGCTTGTGCAGAGGTTCCAGGAAGTTGTAAAGACAGATTCTTTCTAGCCTTTCATTCTGTCATTCCTGTCATAGGCTTTTATCTTCTGGCTGGCACAATTATTGCTCAGTTATTTAACCAGCATTCTAAGTACAGAGAGAAAGGGTAAAGCAACAAAGAAAAATATATTATAGAGACTACATACATACATAATTTAGGAAAACAAAACTTTTACAGACATCCCCGTAAAATATTTGAATTGATTGGTAAAATTATATTACTTAGCCATCTCTAAAGGCAAAGTTGACTAAGGAATATTACTTTTATTGGGACACATTCCTTTCCTCAAGATAATTTAATCAGACAACTAGCTGTTTACATGGAGAATTATGTGATGGATAACTCCCATTTGATCAGTCACTTCAGAATGAATACCACTTTGAGAGAAAATACAAGGGTAAGACTGTTCTCCATCGGTGTTCCTGGAATACAAAAATCTTTCCTCAAAAGCTTTTCATTATCTGAGCTCTGTCTAAAAAAAAATCTAAATTGTCTGGCAGAGTGACTGATCTATCATGATACTGAATTAATTATTTAGTCATTAATACTGACTCAGGTTAGACACGGAGAAGGAAATGAAGTTTAGCTGCAATAAATTACTTAAATCAAAAGCCATGATGAAACTATGGGTAGACAGGAAGGTGTGAGGTGAGTTGGGGAATGTTGTGTGAGTTGAGACATGAGCAAGTGAAGTATTGACATGGACTTGAATCCTCAGGGCTGAGCAGGCATTGTGATGTTACAGTATTCTACTACTTCTACAGGGTACTACTTCTTTTGACACAGTTGGGGTAGATCTGGGGTTTCTGGGCACTGTGCTCTCTGGACATTGAAGGAATGTCAGTATCATACGGCAATTACTGACTTTAGGCCAGTATCTCAGTGCTCATAAAACATTCCCAGCCAACTTTCTTTAGTCAGAGCACTATAGCAATAATAAATGGCCCTGCATTTTATTAGCTTAATTTTCAATCTCTTGGGACAATAATTTCCTTGAGGAAAGGATAGTTGTTCCACAATGATATGACATTGCTTCTAATGACACTATGATCAATCTTTATAAATTAGGGCAAAGATAGGTGTGACCCTCGGCCTGAAGTATATCATGAACTTGTGACAGAAAATGACCATAAGAAAAGACATAAATGTAGACTCTTTCATCTTTATGAATCAAGATAATGCTGACAGGAAAGAAAAGAAACAAAAGGTCCCACTTTTGTTTCTGTATATGAAGATCAGTGTAATTCTGCACTATTCTTTGTGTTAAACTCAAACTGCAACCTTAGAAAAATTTCAATATAATAATATACGTGCCCTAATTATCTACAAAATATTTTAAAAATCATATTCTTTAAGTTTATTACTAAACTTTCTACAGTATTACTTTTAGTCTATAAAATTAAAGGCCTGTCAGTTGAGGAAGACTAAAAACATTTATTCCTTTTTTCCCCTCATAATCCACATTAAAATGGTAGTAATGGAACTAAAAAGCAATCAACAGTAAAAGGTAAGGATAATGGAGTAGCAGTAGGGTAGGTAAAATATTTCAGTAATTTTTTTGAAAACAGAGAGAAGGTGCATCTAATAGAATGAGATGGAAAACACAGCAGCAATCTGAAGTGTGAGAATAGAAGAGTATTAATAAGAGGAAAGCATGTAGTCACATCTCAATGCCTGTGGAGAATTCTCCAGAATTGTGAGAAAATAATTTCTATTGTTTAAGTCACCCAGACTGTGGTACTTTGTTATGGCAACCCTAGTAAACTAATACACTGGCCTTAATAGGATTTCATGATTTTTTAAATTTTAAGTTTTGTTTTTATTTTTTGTATGGTCTACATACCTTAAGCAAAAAAAAATCCTTTTTGAAGCATGAAACTTCAACCCAGGTATTAGAGAATTCCCACAGATATAGTGCAATGGTAGATGCTCACATTCAAAAATTCAAAATACACAAGGAAATAGAGAGGCTGGAGTAAAAGTGAGGAGAAAGAGTGTCAATAGGAAATCCACAAATATTCATATAGTTATACATTTAGAATACAAAATATTTATATTAAATAAGGAAAAGCTGGCCAGGCGCGTTGGCTCATGGCTGTAATCCCAGCACTTCGGGAGGCCAAGGCAGGCAGATCACCTGAGGTCAGGAGTTAGAAACCTGCCTGATCAACACAGTGAAAGCCCATCTCTACTAAAACACAAGAAAATGAGCTGGGTGAGGTGGCAGGCACTTGTAATCCCAGCTACTCGGGAGGCTGAGGCAGAAGAATTGCTTGAGCCCAGGAGGCGGAGGTTGCAGTGAGCTGAGATAGCACCACTGCACTCCAGCCTGGGTGACAGAGTGAGACCCCATCTCAAAAATATATATATATATATGGAAAAGCCACAGAGACCTACTTTAAAAAAATAAACAAAAAACTACAGGCTAATATTCTTCATGAAGATAAGTGCAGTAACCATCAACTGAACATTAACAAAATCCAGAAATATATAAAAAGTATTATACACCATGATTAAGTGGAATTTATTCCAGGAATGTAAGGTTGGTTTAATATCTGAAAATCAATTAATATAAAGCACCATATTAATAGAAAGCTAAAAAAAAATCACTGATCATCTTAATAGATACAAAGAATTTGACAAAATCCAATCCCTATTCCTTGTAAAAAATCTCATTAAACTTGGAATATAAGGAAATTCTATAGCCTAATAAAGGGCTTCTATGAAAAACCTGAAGTTAATGTCATACTTAATAATAAGAAACTGAATGCTTTCTCCCTAAGATTGAGAACAAATCAAGTATGTCTGCTCTTGCCACTTTTGTTTCCTATTGTACTGTATATTCTAGCTTGTACAATCAGGAGAGAAAAAGAAATGAAAGCATACATACTTGAGAGAAAGAAATAAAATCATCTATATTCACAGATGACATGATCCTATATGCCAAAAATTTCAGGAAATACACACATACACACACACACTCACACATGCACACACACACATACATTGAACAAATAAAAGAGTTTTAGCAAAGTTGAAGGATACAAGATCAATATCTAAAAATTAACTGTATTTCTACATTCTATCAATGAACAACCTGAAAATGAAATTAAGAAAACAATTCTATTCACAATAGCATTCAAAAGAATATAATTCTTAAGAACAAATATAACAAAATATGTATAAAGCCCTTTGCTGAAAACTATAAAACATTGCTGAGAGAAATTATAAAAGATCTAAATAAATGAAGAGGTAGTCCATGTTCATGGAACATGAACACAGATTAAAAGACTCAGTATGACCCATATTGTTAAGGTGGCAATTCTCCTTAAATTACCCTATAGATTCAATGCAATTCTTATAGAAATCCTGCAAAAACTGGCAAGTATATCTTAAAATTTTCTTAAAATTGTGGAGGATCTAGAAGAGTAGAAGCAACTTGAAAAAAGGACAAAAGCTAAGAACTTAAACTTCCAGGTTTTAAAATGGAAGATCATATGCTGAGGGAATCAGGACAGTATAGCCCTGTCATAAAGGTAGATAAATGGAACAGAATTGACAGTCTAGAAGTAAACTCTTACCTTTGTGTTCCATTCATTTTCAACCAAGTTGCCAAGGCAGTTGGGGGAAAAAAAACCAGTTGTTTTGTTTTGTTTTGTTTTGTTTTAACAAATACTGCTGGGATAATTGGATATTCACATGCAACAACAACAACAACAACAATAAATTTAGATAAATTTAGACCCTTAACTCACACCACATAAAACATTAACTCAAAATGGATAGAAGACCTAACTATAAGAGTTAAAACTATGAAACATTTAGAAGAAAGAATAGGAGAAAATCATCATGATTTTAAATTAGGCAAAAAGGTCTAAGATATATACTAAAATCACAATTCACAAAAAAACAGAAATTGATAAATTGGACTTCATCAAAATTAAAATCATTTGCACTTTTAAAAGCACCATTATGAACATGAAAAGACATGCCACAGACTAAGGGAAAGCATTTAAAAATCATATATCTGATAAAGAACTTGCATCCTGAATATATAGAGAACTCATAACTCAATAAGAAAAAAACTTAATTTAAAACTGAGCAAAATATTCTAATAGACAGCTCACCAAAGAAGACATATGAATGAGTATTAAGCACATGAAAAAAAAATCTCAACATCATTAGTCATTAGGGCAATGCAGTTGACAACCACAATGAGTACTACTTTGTACCCATCTGCATAGCTATTTTTTAAAAAACACAGGACAGACAATAACAAAGTTGGTGAGAATGTGGAAAAGCTGGAACCCTCATCTGGTGCTTGTGGAAATGTAAAACGGAACAGCCTATTTGGAAAGCAGTTCCTTTAAGATAATCATAAATTTATCATATGGTTCTGCAATTCTATTCCCAGGTATCCAAGAGAAATGAAAACACGTCACACAAAAATTTGTATGCAAATGTTCATAGCAGTATTATTCATAGTAGCCAAAATATGGATGGATGCAATCCAAATGTCCATCTACGGGTGAATGGATAGGTAAAAGGGGTGTATCCATACAATGAAATACTGCTTAGCAATAAAGAGTAACAAATTACTGATACCTGCTACAACACTGACGAACTTCAAAAACATTATGTTAAGTGAAAGAATCCAGATGCAAAAGACCACGTATTACTTATTTCATTTACACAAAATTTCCAGAAAA
Source organism: Mandrillus leucophaeus (assembly GCF_000951045.1). Lineage (NCBI taxonomy): Eukaryota > Metazoa > Chordata > Mammalia > Primates > Cercopithecidae > Mandrillus > Mandrillus leucophaeus. The sequence continues at coordinate 50,289 of NW_012104165.1, read as the reverse complement.
TGCAAATTTGTAGAGACAGAAAGTAGATTAGAGATTGCCTGGGGTTGGAGGTAAAATTGACTGTAAATGGGCATGAGGGAGAGATTGGAAATCTCTCTTTTGGGGAGATGTAAGTGTTCTAAACTGATTCATAATGATAATTGCACAACTCTGTACGTTTACTAAAAGTTATTAAATTGTACAGTTAAAATTAGTGAATTTTATGATGTGTAAATTATACCTCAATGAAGCTGTTAACAAAATAAGGAGTAGTCAGTAAAGGCCTGTCTAAAGAGGTGACAGTTGAGCTATGAATCAAATGATTAAAAAATTCTGACATGTTAGCACCACCTTTGTAATAGGATAAGGCTTGAAAGCACAGGGAATACCAACAGTAAAGGGCCTGAGGCAGGAATGAGCGGGGGCCGGTTAGAAAAACAGAAAGAAGGAATGTATGGTGGTGACAAACTGAGGGAGAAAAGAATGGCAGAAGATAACCTCAGACTGGGCATGGTGTCTCATGCCTGTAATTCCAGTACTTTGAGAGGCTGAGGCAGGAGGATCACTGGAGGCCATGAGTTCAAGACCAGCCTAGGTAACATAGCAATACTCCATCTCTCTGTGGCATAGCTCTGTAGTCCTAGCCATTAGGGAGTTTGAGGCAGGAAGATCATGGGAGCCCAGGCGGTGGAGGTTATAGTGAACTATGATTGTGACCCAGAACTCCAGCCTGGGTGGCGGAGTGAGACCTTGCCTCTGGAAAAACAAAAAACAAAAAACAAAAAAACCCAAAAACTTCAGTGAAGAAATTAGGAAAGACAGAATTTAGTGAACAATTGAATGTAAAGGAACTTAGACCTGTGGAAGGTCTAAGTTTCCATCTTCAGTGGTAGGACTGTGGTAATTTACTGAGGAAGTGAACAGTGGAGAAGAGCAGGTTTCAGGGAGAATATTATAGATAAAGTTTAGACATATTAATTTTGAAATACCTGTATGTGATGGTTCATCTTACACTTCAACTTGGCTGGGATATGGTACCCAGACATTTGGTCAAATGCTAGTCTAGATGTTGCTGTGAAGACATGTTTTAGATGAAACTAACATTTGAATTAGTATACTTTAAGTAAAGCAGATTACCTTATATAACACGGGCAGGCTTCATCTAATCAGTTGAAGGCCTTACGAGAAAGAGACTGGAGTTTCCCAAGGAAGAGGGAATTCTGCTTCCAGGATGCCTTCATACTCAAGCTGCAACATGAATGCTTTCCTGAGTCTTCAGTCTGCTGGCCTACCCTGCAGATTTTGTACTTGCCAGATACCACAGTCATGTGAGCCACTATCTTGAAATAAATGCCAATTTATCTATTTATCTACCTCTCTCTTTATACATATATATAAAATCTCCAGTTGGTTATGTTTCTCTGGAGAACCCTTAGTAATACAATGTGGAATGTGGAAGTGGAGATACCAAGAAGTAAGTCAGAAATAAGAATTTGGAGCACAGGAAGATGGCTCTCCTGAATATTGGTATAAAATGTAACTTAAACAATGAAGATTATGTAATATAGATTCACGATTCTTAATCTTGTGCAGTGGTTTACATACATAAAAGAAATACACAAAATTTTAGCAAGTTACATATCTCTGAAATTCATCAGTATAGATTTAATTTAGCTTAATATTAAAAAGCAGACCAATGACTGAATCTTGGGGGAAAACTCATATTTACAAAGGAAAGGGGAGAGCTGAAAGAACTGGAGAGTTGGAGATACCAAGGAGTAAAACCTCACCTACAAAAGATTAGTCAACCATCAAATATTGTTGAGTACAAGTTAGAAAAAAAGTCTAAAACTGTCTTGGTGAGGATGTCATCTCAGTAGCCTTAACAAAGCAGTTTGGTAAAATGGTAGGTGGATGCCAGATTGCGGTGGGTTGAAGACTGGAAGGAAAGGAAAGGTATTCATCCAGGTTTCTCTTTCTGGAAGTACATGTTGAGGGGAAGGAGTAAAAAAGAGCAGTCTCTTGAGAGTAGTCACATAGATCTTTGGATCATGCAGAGTGTGAGTGTATATGTCCATTTAAAGATGACAGACTGTGTGTTTATACATATTTTATTTTAAGGTTAAGTCATCATGGGGAGTTGGCATTTGGAGGTGCAGATGAAGAGTTTAGTCTTTAAAGAACAGAGAGACATCTCTAAAAAAATCAGGCAAGCAATAAAGCTGGTAACTGATGCTGATGAATTATAAATGTATGTAAAGAAGAGGGAAATGATGTAAATCAGAGGAGAGTCTAGATTCTTTGTGAAGTAAAATGTAAGATTATCTGCTAAGAATGAAGCATTATCATGGAGTTTGGCTATTAAGGAGATAGGGGAAATTATGCAAAAACAGTCCTGGGTGGATGAGGAAATTCTTAAGTCTAAGGTTACCCATAGGCTTTGAGGTTACAGACCACAATTTTGCAAAGGACATGAAATTTGCTTGCTTCCCTTTTATTCCTCAGAAAGGGTATGGTAAATATTGATGAGAAAATATGGATAAAGTGATATTGGTGTGTTGGAAACTTGATCCCCAGTGGGGCAGTATTGGAAAGTGGGACCTTCAAAAAGTGTTTAAATTATGAGGGTTCCACCCTCAAGAGTGGATTAATGCCATTATCTTGGGACTGAGTTTCTTATAAAATGAAGAGTTCTGTCCCTTCTTGTTCTCTCCCCTGCCCCCCACCCCCACCCACTCTTTGACCTTCTGCCATAAGGTGAGGCAACAAGAAGTCTCTTGCCAGATGCTAGTCCCTTGATTTTGAACTTCCCTGCTTCCAAGACCATGAGCCAATAAATTTCTGTTCATTATAAACTTCCCAGTCTTAGGTATTTTGCTATAGCAGCACAAAATGAACTAAAACAGATGCTTTTCATATTCTCTGTTCTATTCCTAATGACTTTGTGATCATGCCTGAATAACTGAATTGTGAACTCCTATTAAGATGTAATAGTTTAACAAAAACAGGGTGAAAGAATCAACAATTACTGCATAACGAACTATCTTCAAAGCTCAAGGTCACATAACAATAAGCATTTATTTCATACAGGCTTACTGGAGAAGTCAGCTGGTCTAGGCTGGGCTCAGCTGGATGGATCTTCTTCAATCTGTAGGCAGCAGAGGCAGCCAGAAAATTTTTCTCTTTGTCTCTCATCCTCCTCTTTAGACCAGTGTGTGATCTGGGGTTTGTTTTTCTTGTGACAATAGCAGAGGTACAAGAAGGCAAGTGGAAATAGGCAAAGCCTTTTAAGGCCTAGGCTGGGAATAAGCACACCATCACTTCTACCCCATTCCATTGGCCAAGGTAGTTGAGAGGCCAAGTCTAAGTCAAGGGACTTTGTTTTTCAGTTATCTATTGTTGTATAACAAACCATCTCAAATGCAGTGGCTTAAAACACTACGCTCAAATGTAGTAACTTGAAGCAACCATGATTATTTATTTGCTTATGATTTTACAATTTTGACAGAGAATGACAGAGATAGCTTATCTCTGCACTATGTGGCATCTGCTAGAGTTGTAAGGTATGAGATGGCTTTTTCACTCACAGGTTTGATGTCTTAGAATAGTTGGAATAGTTGAGGGTTGGCAAGGAATATCTCTCCATGTCTTTCCATGTGGTTAGCTTGAGCCTCTGCACACCATCACAGTCTCTAGGCATTTGAACTTCTTACATGGGAGCTGGCTTCTCCTTAAAGGTAAAAATGTTTTCTTAATGCCTGGGCTGAGAAATCACAAAATGTTATTTTTGCTGCATTCCATTGCTCAAATTAGTTACAAACCCAAACCAAATTCAAGGTGAAGGGAAATAGACTCTACTTCTAGCTGGGGAGGTGCCAAGGTCACATTGCAGAAGGGACTGAGGGATACTGTTTCAGTCATTTTCAGGAATCCAATCTACCACAAGTGAAGACAAACACTCCACCCACAAAAAGGTTGTGGATATAGAGAAGGAGCAATGATTTAATCAACTATACTGTATAATACAAATGTGTATATTAAAATGATTTTAAATGATTCTAGGGTCAGTCCCTTGCCCTGGTATCACAGTCTGGAGGATTGTCATTTAACATAATAAACAAAACCACACTGCTGAAGTGCCCACTAAAAGTACTTCAGTTTTCTTTATTTTTGATAAACACCAGAGGCTGTCATAATTAGCATAATGGAATATTAGATACTGGGTTTCTTTGATGAAATTTGTCCTTGTTAATTAGTTAATTAATATATTAGAAACAAAGATCCCATGGGGCGAAGGGAACAAATATTAGAAATATAGTCTCCCTGGGTAAATTAGTGGTTCCCAAAATGAATTAAATATTTAAGAGATACTGTTCAAAGGGAATAAAAATTAAATGAGCTCTGTAGCCTTTAACTTGAGGGATGGTGCCCTAGACTGGAGCTGTCAGTATTCCTGTGTCCTGCTGTGTCCAGAGGTTTTCTTCTTAGAGATGTTTGGCTGAATCTTGATTCTGAAATATTGTTGCATTTGCCTCAAGCAAAGCTTTTATGAAAGGTAGTTTTGGAGTTAGTAAAACAACAATGACAACAACAAAAACAAATGACAAAACCATAGGAACTTCTTTGAGCTTAGAGAACAGGTTTTATGACTGTTTTTTGCTTGCTTTCTAATAAGTGACTATATATGTTCAAAATTTTGTTGAAGATCTGCTATCACTATAACTTGTTGGTATCTTGTAGCTAACTATCCTTTACTTTATACTATAAAGTAAGCTGCTGACGGACATCTACCAAAAGCAACAAAAGTTGTCTATCACAAAATTGGCTTAAGCCAGTTCACAAAAATTCTTTATGGCAAAAGTCAACATTTTTTAAACACTTTCTGCAGATACTCAATAATACCCTCAATTGATCAGGAACAGAGATAAAATAATTGAATTAAGGTGCTAAATCTATTCAGAAAAAAAATAAGGCAAAAAAAGATATTAGTACTCTTTCAAAATAATACTAGAGCATTGTCTAACAAGCCCACTGAAGGGGCAAGTAATCCTCTGAGTTAATGCAACTTTGGAGGTCACTATTTACTATTGATTAGAAAATAGATTACAAGGTTAAATGTCATTATGTAGAAGATTAAGTTTTGAATGATTTTTACCCAGTAAAGATGCAACTAGTTTCTGTCTTTTAGAAAAAAAAAATCCCAAAGGCCATAGTTTTCACTGCCCCATAGGACATTAGCTAGTTTTTTACTCAAACTTGCAATCTCTTGCATTATTTTTCCCCCACTGACCATACATTTACCAGCCTTTTCTACTGTTATTGCAATCAGTTTACCATACCCCTCCTTTCCTCATTAGTGACTTAAATAAATATTTGATGATTAGTTACTATATATATATTTGAAGATTATGCTTTGATAGCTTTAAAGGTACTCCAGTGGCTTACCAAGCGCTACAAAGTGAGAAGGTGTTCACTTTATTATCATCTGGTGCGTTCCTGAATGGGATCTCCCTAACCTTTCTCAGGAGATACTCTGTGATTGGACAATGTCCAGATACATGCAAGACCCATTTAGGAATACAGACCTCAAGAGAGAGTTATCTGTGCTCAGCTTAATTCCACTCACCTCTGTGACATGTCCCAAGTGGGACACATGTGCTTTCAGGTTTATGGCAATCTTTATAGCTAGGAAAACAACTCCAAATTACTCAGTTCAATTCCCTCTCTTGGTGAAGAGTTGGGAAGCATATGATAAAAGCTATATCCAGGCAAACCCCAGGTGTCATAGGGAGGGGAAGCATATTTTAAAGTCAAAATCCCTATCTACGTCCTACCCAACTCACCCACAACAATATGCTTATTCTTGTAATGCTGTTCTAAAGATTTCAGGCTTCTGGGTCTATTACTACTCATCCTTTTTCAAGTCCAGGTAGTTGAATGCCTGAGGACACCAGGTGCTGTTTCTCACTTGATAAAAGCTGCTAGATCGTCCATGACTGTTGATTTTATCAGGGTAAAATCAAGTGGGGGAAAATACTGGAGGGGAAACTGTCGTCAGAAATCAGTCCTCCCCCTCCCCTCAATCAGAGTTTTAATCGACAGGAAACTTTTACTATTTCCCACTTTTGAGTTTCCTTAAATGGAGTTCAATGCTTATCACCTGATGGGAGTTTCTTACCAGTAAGTATGTGCCAGGGGCTTCCCGAGGAACCATGACCGATGATCCTAACAGCAAAGTGGAAAGAAGGATGTAAAGAGATGATGTTCTTTACCTCAGATGGACATGCAGGATAAAGTGGAGATAGAAGGTAGATAACTCACTGCACCGCAATGGATTTTTTGGTAATTGGCATTGCTTGGTTCTAAAAGGGCTAAGGAAACCAGTAACAATAAACTGTGTACACAATTCCAAACACGTTAAAGACGGTGGAGTAGGATTACGGGGGGAAGGCACTTCAAGTGATGCTATCTTGGGTTGGAAAACAATGCTCCAGGTGAGGCTCGAACTCACAACCTCGGCATCACTCGCACACATACTGCCTTATAAGTACCGCGCGCTAACCGATTGCGCCACTGGAGCACACAGCCCCTACTTCCGGTCACTGGTTACACGGCCTACACAGGAACATCCGGCGTGTTTGCTCTGGTCGTCACGTCACAAGTTCCTCGGCCGCGCGCCCTGAGTCCCGGGGCCGCTTCTCCCTCAGACGCGTGCGAAGGCGGACTGGGTTCAGTTGCGGACTCCACGGGAGCCACCGGTCCTGAAAGCGCAGAGCATGCTTTGTTTGCGGAAACGAAAGCGAATACTTCTTTCCAAGGAAACCTGGGAAAGGGCGGACGCTCCCACTGCCTCAGGCGTTCCCTGGAGGACCTTCAGTGGCCGCCGTGTGGGCGGGCTAGCGTTCCGCTACTGCGCTGGTTCCGGAGCCCTTCCCTTGCCTCTCCCAGGGTCCTTCTCCCAGCGTCGGAGGAAGGCCCGCCGTCTGCGCGTGGAGTGCGGGTGGTGGGAATCCCTGGGAGGCTTACGAAATCCTTCAAGTGGGATTTACCAAAGCCGTTCCTTTCCGCTCGCTTCCGTTCCCGCTTAGCAAACGTGTTGGAAACGAGTTGCTACTGAAAGGAAGTGGTGCTGGGCTGCATTTTCTGCGGCTAGTCTGCGAGAAACAGCCCTGGAATGGGCCTCTATTTCTTCCTTGGAGCATCCCTCCCTGGGACCTGGGAGTTGAAATCTCTAGGCTAAAGCAACTGAAGCAGGCTCCGTACTGGGCCTCTATGCTGGATTAAACCAGGTTTTTCAGAAAGTGCCTTACTAGGCTAAAGACCTTGTGCTTCAGAGTGTTTTAAGGGGAGAGGATGGGGAAAAGGGCTGTCTCTAGAAGGTAAATGTGTATTGGAGATGGGGAGTGTGTGTTTACACGGAGTATCGGGCGTCTTTCTTATGGGTGGACATTGTGGATGAGAATGAGAGATTAAGGCAGAATTAGCTGGTCTTTTAATCCCAGTGTTCTAAAAATAAAAACTGTATCTTCAAGGTGTACAACATGATGTTTTGATACATGTACACAGTGAAATGATTTCTACAGTCAAGCTAATTAACATAATACATATCTTCACAGTTACTATTTTGTGTAAGTGGTGAGAGCACATGAAATGTACTCTTCACAAGATTCCAATGCACAATGCAGTATTAACTATAGTTATGCTATGCATTACACCTCTAGACTTGTCCTACAGAATTGCAACTTTGTATCCTTTGACCAACATTTCAACCATTTCCACACGTCTCCACCCCTGGTAACCACTGTTCTACTCTGCTTCTATGTATTTGACTTTTTTATAATCCACATATGAAATCATGCAGTATTTTTCTTTCTGTATCTGGCTTGTTTCACTTAGCATAATGACATCCAGGTTCATCCATGTTGCAAACAGCAGGATCTTCTTTATTAAGGATGAATAATATCCTATTGTGTATATAAACCATATGTGCTTTATCCATTCGTTAGTGGACACACACTTAGGTTGATTCTATGTCTTAGTTATTGTGAATAATGTTTCAGTGAACATGGGCATGCAGTTATTGCTTCGAGATCCTGATTTCATTTACTTTGGGGATATGAACCCTGAAAATTTGAGACAGGCCTCAGTTAATTTAGAAAGTTAATTTTGCCAAGGTTGAGGACACACCCCTGTGACACAGCCTTAGGAAGTTCTGACTACATGTGCCCAAGGTGGTCGGAGCACAGCTTAGTTTTATACGTTTTAGGGAGACATGAGACATCAATCAATATATGTAAGAAGTACATTAGTTCCTTCCAGAAAGGCGGGGATGAAGCAGGGAGGGGGCTACCAGGTCGCAGGTAGGGGAGAGACAAATGGTTGCATTCTTTTGAGTTTATGATAAACCTTTCCAAAGGAGGCAATCAGAGTATGCATCTATCTCAGTGAGCGGAGGGATGACTTTGAATAGAATGGGAGGCAAATTTGCCCTGAGCACTTTCCAGCTTGAATTTTCCTTTTGTGATTTTGGGGGCATAAGATATTTTATTTTCACGTTATATACCCAGAAAAAGTACTGCTGGATCATGTGGTAGTTCTATTTGTAATTTTCTGAGAAACAGCCATACTGCTGTTTTCCGTAAAGGCTGTACTAATTTACATTCCCACCCACAATGTAAAAGGGTTCCCTTTTCTCTCCATCGCCAACACTTGTTTTTTTTATATTTTTAAATTGGTGATTCTAACAGGTGTGAGATGATGTCTCATTGTGGGTTTAATTTGCATTTCCGTGATGATTAGAAATGTTGAGCATTTTTTCTATTGGCCATTTTTATGTCATCCTTGGGAAAATATCTGTTCAGGTTCTTTACCTATTTTTTAATCAGATTTGGTTTTCTTGCTATTGAGCAGTCCAATATGTTTTGGACATACCTTATATGTTTTGGATATTAACTCCTTATCAGATACATCATTTACAAATATTTTCTGCCAACCAATAGTTGCCTTTTCCTTTTGCCCATGTTTTCTTCTCTGTGCAGATATTTTGTTTGATGTAGTCTCATTTGTTTACTTTCACTTTTGTTTCCTGAGCTTTTGGTGTCCTGTCCAAGAAATCATTACAAAGGCCAGTGTCAAGGAGGTTTTCCCTTATATATTCTTCTAGGATTTTTACAATTTCAGGTCTTCTGTTTGTGTCTTTAACCTATTTCGGGTTGAATTTTATGTAAGGTGTAAGATAAGGGTGTAATCTTACTATTTTGTATGTGGGTTCCCAATTTTCCCAACACTGTTTATTGAAGAGGCTGTCTTTTGCCCAGTGTGTATTTTTGTCGCCCTTGTCAAAAATCAGTTGACTGTAAATGTGTAGATTTATTTCTGGGCTCTCTATTTTGTTCCATCGGTCTATGTGTCTGTTTTCATGTCAGTGCCCTGCTGTTTTGATTGTATAGCTTCGTATAGTACATTCTGAAGTCAGGTAGTGTGATGCCTCCAACTTTGTTTTCCTTTCCCAAGATTGCTTTGGATATTTAAGGTCTTTTGTGGTTTTATGCAAGTTTCAGAATGTTTTTATTTCTGTGGAAAATATTGGAATTTTGATATTGTGTTGAATCTGTATATTGCTTTGAGTATTATGGACATTTTAACAATATTAATTATTTTGATCCAGAAGTCTTTTCATTTACTTTGTCTTTTTCAGTTTCGTTCATCAACGTTTTAGTTTTCAGTGTACAAATCTTTTACCTCCTTGGTTAAATTTATTTCTAAGTATTTAAATTTTTGTACCAATCGTAGTAGATATTTTTTAAAATTTCTTTTTAGGTAGATTGTTTGTGTAAAGAAGCACAACTGACTTTTGTATGTTAATTTTATATCCTACAGCTTTGTTTAATTATTAATTTTAATAGATTTTTGGGTGGAGTTTTTATCAATTTCTACATATAGACTCATGCCATGTGCAAACAGTTTTACTTCTTCTTTTCCAATTTGGATGCCTTTTATTTCTTTTTCTTGTCTAATTGCTTTTGCTAGAACTTCCAGTGCTATGTTGAATAGAAATGGAGATGGTGGTAATCTATGCCTTGCACCAGATCTTAGAGGAAAAGTTTTCAGTTTTTCCCTATTGATTATGATGTTAGTTGTGGGATATTAATAAATTGCCCTCTTGTGTTGAGGTAATTTTCTTCTGTACCTATTTTGTTGAGAGTTTTTATCTTGAGTGGATGTTGAACTTTGTCAAATGCTTTTTCTGCATCTATGATGATATGGTTTTTATCTTTCACTCTGTTAATGTGATATATTGCATTGATTGATTTGGGTATTTTAAGCCACCCTTGTATCCCAGGGATAAACCCCACCTGATCACAGTGTATAGTCTTTTTGATATGTTGTTGAATTCAGTTTTCTATTATTTTATTGAGGATTTTTGCATCTATGTTCACCCAGAGATATTGGCCTATAGTTTAGTTTTCTTGTGGAGGCTTTGTCTGGCTTTGGTATCAGAGTGATGCGAGCCTCATAAAATGAGTTTGGAAATATTACCTCTACTTCTATTTTTGGAAGGGTTTAAGAAGGATTGGTATTATTTTTTCTTTAAATATATGTCACAATTCAGCTGTGAAGCCATCTGGTCTTGAACTTCTCTTTTTTTGGGAGGTGCTATATGGTTTGTATGTAGTTTGTCCCCAAAAAACTCACACTCAAAGTTAATTGCCAATGTAATGGTGCTAAGAGGTAGGACTTTTAAAAGGCCTTTGGATCATGGAGGGATTAATGCAGTCATGAAGGGTTTAATGCAGTCTCAGTTATCATGAGAGCAGGTTATTATAAAGTGAGGCTGCCTCTTGTGTTTCATCTCTTTGTACACACTCATTTCCCCTTTGTTCTGCTTTCCACCATTAGTTGAAGCAGCACAAGGCCCTCACCAGATGGGATGCTTGATTTTGGACTTCCCAGCCTGCCAAACTGAGCTAAATAAACCTCTTTTTTTTTTTTTTTGTCTTAAAATAAGTTACTCATCCTCAATTATTCTGTTACAGCAACACAAAACAGACTATGACAGGAGGTTTTAAAATTATTATTACTTCTATCTCCGTATTTGTTATTGAAATGTTTAGGCTTTGTATTCTTGATCCAGTCTTGGTAAGCTATTTATTCTAGGAATTCATCCATTCTTTCTAGGTTATTTAATTTGTTCACATATAATTGTTCATAATAATCCCTTATGATCTTTTCTGTTTCTGAGGTATCTGTTGTAATGCCTTCTTTCATTTTTTATTTTATTTATGAGTTTCTCTTTTTTTCCTTATCTAGCTAAGGATTTGTCAATTTTGTTTATATTAAAAAAACTCTTGGTTTTGTTTATTATTTTTCTATTGTTTTCTAGTCTCTGATTTATTTCTGTACTGATCTTTATTTTCTTTCTTCTGCTAACTTTGTGTTTAGTTTGTTCTTCTTTCTAGTCCCTTGAAATCTAGTTTATTTATTTGAGAGCTTTCTTGTTTTGTAATGTGGCATTTGTCACTATAAACTTCCCTCTTAGTATTGCTTTTGCTATATCCGATAAGTTTTGGTAAGTTGTATTTTCATTTTTGTTTGTCTGGAGTTTTTTTAAAATTTTGTTTTGATCTCCTACTGAACCCAGTGGTTGTTCAAGATTATGTTATTTAGTTTCTACGTGTTTGTGAATTTTCCTGTTTTCTTGCTGTTAATGATTTTTGGCTTCATTCCATTGTGGTTGGAAAAGGCACTTCGCATGATTTCTATCTTTTCGAATTTGTTAAGACTTGTTTTGTGACTTAAAATATGATCTATCCTGGAGAATGTTCCATGTGTGCTTCTGAAATATTCTCCTGCTCTTGAGTGAAAAGTTCTAAATATGTCTGTAGGTCTATTTGGCCTATAGCACTTTTCAAGTTAGCTGTTTATTGATTTTCTGTCCACATGCCACATGTTCTATCCATTATTCAAAGTGGGGTATTGAAATCTATTACTATTGTATTGCTGTCAGTTGATCAACTTGCTGGTATCTCATATGTCCCTTAAGCTATGTTGACTCTTTTTCAATTTTTCTTTTTTTCCCTCTGATTATATCATTTCTAATGACCTGTCTTCAAGTTCACTGATCCTTTTCTTCTACTAGATCTAGTCTGCTGTTGAACCCTGCTATTGAATTTTTTAGTTCAGTTATTGTATACTTTAGTGCTGTGATTTCTGTTTGTCACTATTTAATTTTTTAATCTCTCTGTTGAAATTCTCATTCTGGTCATGAATTTCTCTCTTGACCCCAGTGAGCATCTTTTTTTGTTTTTTTTTGGATTGTCCATCATTTTTTATTGTTTCATAAGAGTTTTTCTTTCTTTCTTTTTTATTATACTTTAATTTCTAGGGTACATGTGCACAACGTGCAGTCTTGTTACATATGTATACATGTGCCATGTTGGTGTGCTGCATCTATCGACTTGTTGTTTACATTAGATATTTCTCCTAATGCTATCCCTTCCCCTCCCCCAACCCTATGACAGGCCCCGGTGTGTGATGTTCTCCACCCTGTGTCCAAGTGTTTTCATTGTTCAATTCCCACCTATAAGTGAGAACATGCGGTGTTTGGTTTTCTGTCCTTGTGATAGTTTGCTCAGAATGATGATTTCCAGCTTCATCCATGTCCCTACAAAGGACATGAACTCATCCTTTTTTTAGGCTGCATAGTATTCCATGGTGTATATGTGATACATTTTCTTAATCCAATCTGTCATTGATGGACATTTGCGTTGGTTCCAAGTCTTTGCTATTGTGAATAGTGCTGCACTAAACATTTGTGTGCATGTGTCTTTATAGTAGCATGATTTATAATCCTTTGGGTATATACCCAGTAATGGGATAGCTGGGTCAAATGGTATTTCTAGTTCTAGATCCTTGAGGAATTGCCACACTGTCTTCCACAATGGCTGAACTAGTTTACAACCCACCAACAGTGTAAAAGTATTCCTATTTCTCCACATCCTCTCCAGCACCTGTTGTTTCCTGACTTTTTAATGATTGCCATTCTAACGGGTGTGAGATGGTATCTAATTGTGGCTTTGATTTGGATTGCTGTGATAGCCAGTGATGATGAGCATTTTTTCATGTGTCTGTTGGCTGCATAAATGTCTTCTTTTGAGAAATGTTTGTTCATATCCTTTGCCCACTTTTTGATGGGGTTGTTTG
>NW_012104165.1:13054-36266 GCF_000951045.1 Mandrillus leucophaeus | reverse complement strand
TAATAATGTCATCTGCAAACAGAGACAATTTGATTTCCTCTTTTCCTATTTGAATACCCTTTATTTCTTTCTCTTGCCTGATTGCCCTGGCCAAAACTTTCAACATTATGTTGAATAGGAGAGGAGTTTTTGCCTATGGGGCTTTTTGCATGAGAGATGGGTCTCCTGACTACAGCACACCAATGGGCCTTTACTCTTTATCCAATTTGCCAGTCTGTGTCTTTTGTCTTTTAATTGGGGCATTTAGCCCATTTACATTTAAGGTTAATATTGTTATGTGTTAATTTGATTCTGTCATTATGATATCAGCTGGTTATTTTGCCCATTAATTGATGCAGTTTCTTTAAAATGCTGATGGTCCTTACAATTTGGCATGTTTTTGTGGTGGCTGGTACTGGTTGTTTCTTTCCATGTTTAGTGCTTCCTTCAGGAGCTCTTGTAAGGCAGGCCTGGTGGTGACAAAGTCTCTCAGCATTTGCTTGTCTGTAAAGGATTTTATTTCTCCTTCACTTATGAAGCTTAGTTTGGCTGGATATGAAATTCTGGGTTGGAAATTCTTTCCTTTAAGAATGTTGAATATTGGCCCCCACTCTTTTCTGGCTTGTAGAGTTTCTGCTGACAGATCTGCTGTTAGTCTGATGGGCTTCCCTTTGTGGGTTACCTGACCTTTCTCTCTGGCTGCCCTTAATATTTTTTCCCTCATTTCAACCTTGGTGAATCTGCCAATTATGTATCTTAGGGTTGCTCTTCTCGAGGAGTATCTTTGTGGCATCCTCTGTATTTCCTGAATTTGAATGTTGGCCTGCCTTGCTATGTTGGGGAAGTTCTCCTGGATAATATCCTGAAGAGTGTGTTCCAACTTGGTTCCATTCTCCCCGTCACTTTCAGGTACACCAATCAGACGTAGATTTGGTCTTTTCACATAGTCCCATATTTCTTGGAGGCTTTGTTTGTTTCTTTTTACTCTTTTTTCTGTAAATTTCTCTTCTTGCTTCATTTCATTCATTTGATCTTCAGTCACTGACACCCTTTCTTCCACTTGATCTAATCGGCTACTGAAGCTTGTGCATGCATCATGTAGTTCTCATGCCATGGTATTCAGCTCCATCAGGTCATTTAAGGTCTTTTCTATGCTGTTTATTCTAGTTAGCCATTTGTTTAATCTTTTTTCAAGGTTTTTAGCTTCTTTGCGATGGGTTCGAACATCCTCCTTTAGCTTGGAGAAGTTTGTTATTACCAATCATCTGAAGCCTTCTTCTCTCAGCTCATCAAAGTCATTCTCTGTCTAGCTTTGTTCCGTTGCTGGCAAGGAGCTGCATTCCTCTGGAGGAGAAGAAGCACTCTGATATTTAGAATTTTTAGCTTTTCTACTCTGGTTTCTCCCCGTCTTTGTGATTTTATCTACCTTTGGTCTTTGATGATGGTGATGTACAGATGGGGTTTTGGTGTGGGTGTCCTTTCTGTTTGTTAGTTTTCCTTCTAACAGTCAGGACCCTTAGCTGCAGGTCTGTTGGAGTTTGCTGGAGGTCCACTCCAGATTCTGTTTGCCTGGGTATCACCAGCAGAAGCTGCAGAACAGCAAGTGTTGCTGTCTGATCCTTCCTCTGGAAGCTTTGTCTCAGAGGGGCACCTGGCCATATGAGGTGTCAGTTGGCCCCTACTGGGTGGTGCCTCCCAGTTAGGCTACTCAGGGGTCAGGGACCCGCTTGAGGAGGCAGTCTGTCCATTCTCAGATCTCAAACTCTGTGCTGGGAGAACCACTGCTCTCTTCAAAGCCATCAGACAGGGATGTTTAAGTCTGCAGAAGTTTCTGCTGCCTTTTGTTCAGCTATGCCCTGTCCCCAGAGGTGGAGTCTACAGAGGCAGGCAGGCCTCCTTGAGCTGTGGTGGGCTCCACCCAGTTTGAGCCTCCCGGCTGTGCTGTTTACCTAGTCAAGCCTCAACAATGGCAGATGCCCCTCCCCCAGCCTCGCTGCTACCTCGCCATTAGATCTCAGACTGCTGTGGTAGCGGTGAGCAAGGCTCCGTGGGTGTGGGATCCGCTGAACCAGGCACAGGATATAATCTCCTGGTGTGCCATTTGCTAAGGCCATTGGAAAAACGCAGTATTAGGGTGGGAGTGTCCTGATTTTCCAGCTACCATCTGTCACGGCTTCCCTTGGCTAGGAAAGGGAATTCCCCGACCTCTTGCGCTTCCCCGGGTGAGGTGATGCCTAGCCCTGCTTCAACTCACACTCCATGGGCTGCACCCACTGTCCAACAAGTCCCAGTAAGATGAACCTGGTACCTCAGGTGGAAATGCAGAAATCACCCATCTTCTACATCGCTCACACTGGGAGCTGTAGACTGGAACTGTTCCTATTCGGCCATCTTGAAACAAAGATTTTTTTTTTTTTTGAGACAGAGTCTCGCTCTGTTGCCCAGGCTGGAGCACAGCAGTGTGATCTCAGCTCACTGCAAGTTCCACCTCCTGGGTTCAAGCGATTCTTGTGCCTCAGCCTCCCAAGTAACTGGGATTGCAGGTGTGTGCCACAACACCTAGCTAATTTTTTTTGTATTTTTGGTAGAGACGGGGGTTTTACAACATGTGGTCAGGCTGATATTGAGCTCCTGACCTCAGGTGATCCACCTGCCTCGGCTTCCCAAAGTGTTAGGAATACAGGCATGAGCCAATGCACCCGGCCCAGTGAGCATCTTTATGACCATTACTTTGAATTCTCCATGTGGTAAATCATTTATCTCCATTTCATTAGGGTCAATCTCTGGAGATTTGTCTTTTTCTTTTGTTTAGAACATATTTTTTTATTTCTTTACTTTTCTTGACTGTGTATTGGTTTCTGCACATTAAACAACCACCTCTCCCAGTCTTCACAGACTGGCCTAATATAGAAGAAACTCACCAGTCAGTCCAACCAGAGGTACTGGATGCCTCTCAAATCTTTTTTTTTTTTTTTTTTTTTTTTTTTTTGGAGATGGAGTCTTGCTATGTTGCTCAGGCTGAAGTGCACTGGCGCAGTCTCAGCTCATTGCAACCTCCGCCTCCTGGGTTCAAACAATTCTCCTGACTCAGCCTTGCCAGTAGATAGGACTACAGGTGCACGCCACCATACCCGGCTAATTTTTTTTGTATTTTAGTAGAGACAGGGTTTCACTGTGTTACCGAGGCTGGTCTCGAAATCCTGAGCTCAGGCAATCTGCCCGCCTCAGCCTCCCAAGCCTTTCAAATCTTTATTGTCATACAGACCATCATCTTTGTTCTTATTGACCCCCAGAAGACTAGAGTACACCAAGTCCCATTAGTGTCCTGAAACAGTCAAGACAGGAGCCAGTCCCTCCTGTAGCAGCTAGAAAAGTTGGGATGTTAGGTGTGTAATCCAATCCTTTCTCTCCTCAAGTAGAAGCTGTAAGCTGGAGTTTATCATCATTTGCTCAGCACTGAGCCAGGAGGGTAGCTGGGGCAAATACCTGCACTCTCAAACTGCACATTTTTCAAACCATTACTTTGCTGTCTGTCACCTCCAGGGGCCTAGCAAATGCTGGCTGATAACTCTGAGAGACAAGCAGGTTAACTGGAGGCTTGTTTCTGTCTCTGGAGTGAGCCCCAGAAAGGAGCTGCAGGAGGTGCCCACACGCCTATTCAGGCTCCCAGAAGACTACTAATTGTCTGCTCTCTCACCTCCTAGATGCAGGCTGGTTAGAAGTTAGACCCTCAGGCAGCAGCTGGAAAAGTCTGGATGTTAGATGTGTAGTCTAACTCTTTCCATGGATATACTGGCAGCTGGGCATTATTGCCTGCTCTGTCTGCACTGAGCCAGAGGGAATAGCCTGTGGAAATATTCCTGTACCCATTTAAAACCACCTTTTTGTTTTCTGTGGTCCCTGGGGACTTGAGAATGGTAAGCCTCATCATCTGTCAGAGCTAGGTGATTTAGGAGCTAGCCCCTCAGGTGCTAACTGTAAAAGTTAGGGGAGTAGATGTGTAGTCCAAATTCTTTGCTCTTTATGGAGAAGTTGGGAGTTGGGGGTTCCCTACCAATTACAAGGCACTGTGCCCAGGGTTAGATTTATGGCACTAGTGTGTCTCAGCTGCAATGTGGTTATTATCTCAGTTGCCCACTAGGTAGGAATCTCTCAACTAGTTTCGGGATTTCTCTCAAAGGGAATTAATTCATGTCTAGGTGTTTATTCTGTGTGTTTGTGGGATTAAGGAAAGTTAGGAGCTTCCTATTCCACTGTCTTGCTGATGTCCTCTTTGTTTTGTTTTCTAATTACCATTTGTCATGTATATGTGGGTATGATGTGTCAAAAAAATAACGTGTTGGTTGGGCATGGTGGCTCATGCCTATAATCCCACCACTTTGGGAGGCCGAGGCGGGCGGATCACTTGTGGACGGGAGTTCGAGACCAGCCTGGCCAACATGGCAAAACCTCGTCTCTACTAAAAATACAAAATTAGCTGGGCGTGGTGGAGTGCGTTTGTAATCCCAGCAACTCAGGGGGCTGAGGCAGGAGAATTGCTTGAACCCGGGAGGCGGAGGTTGCAGTGAGCTGGAGATCATACCATCGCATTCCAGCCTGGGTGATGGAGCAAGACTCCATCTTGAAAAAAAAAAAGAAAGTGGACTTGGATTGTTTGTAAATATTTGTTGCAAACACAAGAATAATCACCAAAAAGGTTTAAAAAGAGATATATAATTGATATATTAAGAAAGGATAAAAATGGAATCTTACAAAATAAAACCAGAAAAGAGAGGAAAAAGTGGAAGACAAAAAAAAAAAAGAAGAAGAAGAAACTAAGGACAAGGACAATGAATAGAAAACAGTAACAAATATGGTAGATATCAATCCAGCTATATAAATAATCACTTTAAATGTCAATATTTTGAATATATCAATTAAAATATAGAGACTTAGCTGGGCACGGTGGCACATGCCTAAAGGTCCAGCAACTCAGGCAAGACAGGGAGGGACTGAGGCAGGAGGATCTCCTGGGCGAGCCCAAGAGGTCGAGGCTGCAGTGAGCCATGGCACTCACCCTGGGTGACAGAGTGAGACCCTGTCTAAAAAACAAAAACAGGAAAAGAGACTCAATCAGTAAACAAGATCCAACTACCTATATGTTACTTCCTAAAAATCCACTTTAAATTTAAGACACATATAGATTAAAAGTAAAGTGATGGAGAAATATATACCATGTTAACACTAACCAAAAGAAGCTGCAGTAGCTAAATTGATATTAGACAAAGTCAACTTCAGATCAAGGATAAAGAGGAGCATTACATTACATTCTAGCATTATAATGATGGAAGTGTCAGTTCTCCCGGAAGACATACAAACCTTAATGTGTATGCACCTAACAAGAGAGCGTCAAAATATGAGGCTAAAGCCAATAGAACTGCAGTGAAAAATAGTGTATTAGAGATGGAGACTTCAACACCCATCTAACAGTAATTGACAGATCCAGCAGGCAGAAAATCACTACGGATATAGCAGAACTGAACAGCACCATCATTCCACTGGATCTAACTGACATTTATTAACTATTTCATTCGAAACAAAATTCCTTTCTCAAGCTCACATAAAATATTCATCAAGATAGACCACATTCTGGATGATAAAACACAATTTAACAAATTATAAGACTAGAAATCATACAAAATATGCTATCAGACCACAATAGAATTAAATGAGAAATCAATAACAGAAAGAAAGCTAGAAAACGTCAAAATACTTGCAGAATAAACAATACACTTCTAAATAACACATAGGTCAGAGAAGAATTTTTAAGAGAAATTAAAATTTCAAAATAGCTCAAACTAAATAAAAGTTAAGATACAGCTTATAAATTTGTAGGATGCAGTGAAATCAGTGCTTAGAGGGAAATTTATAGTACTGAATGCATATATCAGAAAAGAAAAGTATAAAATCAGTAATTTAAGCTTACAGTTAGAAAACTAAAAAAGAATATGTTTCAACCCAAAGTAAGCAGAAGAAAAGAAATAAAAATTGGAGCAAATGCCAATGAAATTGAAAAGAAGAAATAGAGAAAAATCAACAAAACCAAAAGCTGATTCTTTGAGAAGATCAAAAAACTTGATAAAACTCTAGCCAGGTTAACTAAGAGAAAAAGAAGACACAAATTACTAATATCAGAAATGGAAGAGGGATCATCACTATTTATTCCATGGATATTAAAGAGATAGTGGAGTAATATGAGCAACTGTGCTCACGAATTGATAACCTAGATGAAATGATCTAATTCTATGAAAGATGCAATCTACCAAAACTCACACAAGGAGAAATAGGCCTATGTCTATTTAGAAATGGAATTAATAATATCTTAGGCAATTAGAACAGGCCTGTATCTATTTAAAAGTGGAATTAATAATATCTTGCCCAAAGAGAAAAACCAGGCCCTGATGGATTCACTGGTGAATTCTACCAAACATTTAAGGAAGAAATTATACCAATTATCTATATTCTCTTCCAGAAAATAGATGCACAGTAAATATTTCCTAATTCATTCTAGGAGGCCAACATTGCCCTAATACCAAAACCAGACACAGATGTTACAAGAAAGGAAAACAACAGATCAATGTCTTTCATAACACAGATGCAAAAATTCTGAACAAAATATTAGCGAATTGAATCCAGCAATGTATAAAAAAAATTATACACTATGACCAAGTGGAATTTATTCCAGGTATATAAGGTTGATTCCACATCCAGAATCAATATATCACACCAATAGGCTAAAGAAGAAAAATTATATAATCATATTAATGGATACAGAAAAGTATTTGACAAATTTAAGATAATTATAGTCTCTCACATTTTTTAATTTTTAGTATTATTATCATTTTTGAGACGGAGTGTCACGCTGTCACCCAGATTGCGATCTTGGCTTACTACAGCCTTCCCCTCCTGGTTCAGGTGATTCACTTGCCTCAGCCTCCCAAGTACCTGGGATTACAGGCATGCGCCACCCATGCCCAGCTAATTTTTGTATTTTTAGTAGAGTTCGGGTTTTACTATGTTGGCCAGGCTGGTCTGAAACTCCTGGCCTCAAGTGATCCACTGGCCTTGGCCTTCCAAAGTATTGGGATTACAGGCATGAGCCACTGTGCCCGGCCTGATTTTGTCTTAATCTTGATAAAAAATTTTAATTTTTCTAGCAATGTAGATGAAATAGAACTGTGATTTATTATACATGATTTACACAAGTGGATGAGCCGCGTGTTTGTTTTTTTCTTTTTCAAATTTTTATCCTTTCTTCACTCTGCGTATACATCCCAGGATGCCTGTCCTCTCAGTGCTATGTTTATGTCATCAGTGTTTGCCAGAAGAGAATGTCTTAGGTAAGGGTATCCAATCATTGTTTTTATCAGGCTAACTGTCCTGAAGAACTGTTGTTCTATTGTTTGTGTTTTCTTGCTATGAATTTATACTCATTTTATTTACATTTGACTTTGTTGGTGGATAACATATAGAAAGAGAATGACCTCTTGATCTGCTTTACAGTTTTATTTTGCTATAAATTAACAAAATACCATTCTTATTACAATTTGACTTTTAGTGCCGCTTCCCTGTGAGCAAAGAATGTACAGACCTGCAACTTTAGTGTTGCAAACTCCTTGACAATTTTATTTCACATTGAACATTTATGGATTTGTAATCTACTTAGTATCTGTGTGGTTGGTTGATGTACTCCTGAGAGACAGCCTCACTCAGTTTGTTGATAAAATCATATGTCAGAGCTTATGAGAGAGAACCAGAAGTGACTTCACTAAGGAAACTGCCTATGCAGCCATTACCCTTCTCCAGGAGGCATCACCTCTGTCTTATTGAGCAACACCTGGAAATTTCTATCTCAAGAGAGTACTACAAGGCATAAATGAGATGATTTATATCAAATGCCTGGAATAATACTTATTAAATAACATATTATTATTATTATTCATTATTTCCTTCCTTGTAAGCTAGCCATCTAAGCCTATCGTAGATTGTGTATTGAGCATAAAAAGATAGCAAGGGGAGTCCCATAATTCATGGCACTAGGTTTCAGTAATGGAAAACATCAATTCCTAGAAAGAGATCTTCATGCAAGTAATACATGATTTTATTTCCATAATCTGAGAAATTCAATCTGTTGGCAGTCATCTGTCTTACTCACTTAGAATTTTGTCTATTGGGAAGACAAAATTGTCTCTTCAGGTTAAACATTTTATGTTTGTTTTGATACATTTTGTGTTGACTGTATATTCTCTGGGAAAAATATTTTTCCAAGGTTTTGTTTTTCCTATGTCTTGCCTAGGAAACTTTGGTGCATCCTTTGCTTATGAAATGAAATTTGTTTCTTATTGAATGTCTGGAAAGTTCCTTAAATGTACTATTTGCATAACTTTAGAAAATAATATTTGAATCAAAAATGGATTTGTATCATTGGTCAGCTGTAGTGCAGTTGACTTTGAAATATTCTGAATCTGGGCAATAAATATAGTTTCAAATATATATACAATGATAACTTGTCCTAGCATATGTGCAGCTAGTTTTAAAATTAGAGTAAGAATAGAAACTTAGTGTATAAATTTTTACATTTTCCTAAGTGATTCTTTTAAAAACTCATTCTAGTTAGAATGAGACAAGAGGAATCTCCATAGAGTGATACATAATATCCAATTTTGGTGTGATGTTTAAAAATAAGGCAAAGGATTTAAATTTCCAATAATAATTATAATGAAGAAGCATTTATATGGAGTCTCATTTTTAAAAATACTTTTACATTTGTTTTCTAAATATTGTTTTATAGCAATTCTATAGGGGTAGGTATTATTTTTGTTAAAATAATGCATAGTCAAGCAACAGTCTTTGATCACTTATGTGACTAATAAAATGAGTATACATAAACAAAACAACCTCTTGCAGAGTTTGTATCTGAGAGACCTGGAAAAGTTATACCATCTAAAATGAAACATATCAGTGAGCACAACTGAATGTAATAGAGAGCAGGTGACATTTTCAATCTGGTGAGCAGCGTTTTTAAGAGAAAGAGAAATTAGCTTTTAGCCCATTGGGTGACTGAGATGTCAAATTTATATTTTTTAAACTTCTTATGATGGAAAATTTTAAACACAAAAGTTGATATAATTAGTTAACAAACTTCCCAGTACTCAGTTTTGCCAATCCTGTTTTCTCTGTTTCCCCATCACATTTTTTGTGGAGAGAGGGTGAGGTGGAGGGAGTGTTTTAAAGTGAAATCCAGACATAACATTTCACTTTAAATTTCTCAGTTTGTATGTCTTAGACATAAGGACTCTTTTGTTTTATTTATATAGGCACATACTATTATCACATCCAGCAAGTTTAGCAGTAATCCCTTACTATAGGAAGTGACTTGGTCAAATAGTAAGTGGAAAACTATGATTTGAATACAGGTTTTCTGGTTCCAGCTTTTGCTATTTGATTCTTTTATATACCATTTTAAGCAAAGAACAGTTTTCTCACTTTAAAAGAGTATATGCTTTAAAGGGAGTATGGATTGAAGAGTTATGATTTTAATATATTGATTGAGACTTCATATATAAGGGAAAGAGTAGGTGACTGCTGTAGGCAGTGAACAGTTTGCTTGCTAAATATATTTATAATTTTCCTTTATTTCTCTTCTGACATCAGTAAAAATATATTTGCCCATCATCTTTGTTTTCCTGGGTCAATTCATAGCTCAGGAGAAAATAGGCACTCTTCTCAATGGGGTCCCCACCAACCTTGAGATTTAAAGATATTACCTTATAATATCTGTTCTTTGTCTCGGGGATGAGTTTCCGTGAGCACATTATTGGCAGAAGCAATCTTTACCTAGGTGAATTACTTCTGACTTTCTGCTGTAAATATCCCTTCTCTCCCCCAGCCAATGGCATTAGTATGCTACCCTCTTTCATCAGCCAGTGTCCAACATAGTTTCAAATATGTATACAATGATAACTCATCCTAGCCTGTGTGCTGCTAGTTTTAAAATTTGGTTAAGAATACAAACTATTTGGTGTATAAATTTTTACACTGTCCTAAGTTATTTTTGTAAACACTCATTCTAGTTAGTTTTTAAAATTTAATGAGACATGTATTGCTGTTGCACACTCTAAATCCTAGTTAATCCTATACATATATTAGCATAATACATATCCAACAGAAACAGTCAACCAGGGGAAACTGGCAGATATGCCAACCTTCTCTTCTGATGATGAGCCTTTTGTTCCTGGATCAGTCATTCATTCATTACACAAATATTTATATAGCACTTGTCTTGTGCCAGATAGTATTTTAGATGCTCAGAACACATAAGTGAATAAAATAGACAAAAATCAGCTGGGTGTGGTGGCTCACGCCTGTAATCCCAACACTTTGGAAGGCTGAGGCAGGGGGATCAGGAGGTCAAGAGATCAAGACCATCCTGGCCAACATGGTGAAACTCTGTCTCTACTAAAAATACAAAAAATTAGCTGGGCGTGGTGGTGTGTGCCTGTAGTCCCAGCTACTCAGGAGGCTAAGCCAGGAGGATCGCTTGAACCCAGGAGGTGGAGGTTGCAGTGGGCCGAGATAATACCACTAAAAATCATCCCAGTTTCCTGGAGCTTACATTTGGTAAACTTCAATGGGGGATTTTAGCAACGGTCTGCTTTTTCAGCTTATGTTCATTTACCCACTTATTTGCTAATTCCTTCATCGGCATTACATATCTTAACATTATTCTGGTAGAGTGCAAAGGATGTAGTATATCCCATTGTTCTTTAACACATAATTGGTTTCCACTTACATCTTCCCAGATATTGTCCAGATTATTCTGTATTCTCTCTCAAGTGTCCTTCATTCTTGTAGGATTACAGTATTCCTACCCAGTCAGTATTAGAAGTTAGAACTAAGGGCACAAGCTGTAGTTCTGGGGGCATGCAAGTGCCAACAGAAACAGAGCCATGCTGGATTGAAGAGTATGGGAGGTGTTTTGAAAAAACAAGGGGAGCAAGGTAGGATCTCACGCTTGGGGGGCAGAGTTCACATACTTATCATGTCACTAAATTTCCTGCCAATAGAGAAAGAGGAAGGGATCACAGGGTTCTACTCTTGAGGAGAAGCTAGGATAGGCCTCAGTGTAAAAAGGCGCTATCGAAAACAGAGCGTAACCAAATGATGAAAGCTGAAGGAGAACACTCCTGGCAGGCAGAAACAGAAAGAAGGTTAAGAGAAGAAATAAAAGAGAAGGTAAGCTGGGAACATAAACAGTAGAAGTGAAAAAAAGGCTGTGATTTGAGGGGAGAAGTCAGGAGGGGAATGTTGAGTATACAGAGCACCAGAAAAAAATTTTACTTCTCTTGACATCACCAAGGAATGTATTTGGCATGTGGTGTGGCTTTTTATTTTTCCTTGCTGTTAACAGATACTCACTGAGATCCTGCTACATGTAAAGAAAGCACTGTGATAAATGTGGTGGGAAATGAAGAATTCAGGATAATTATCCTCTAGAGACTTTTAATCTAGATGGAGAGACAAGATATATGCCCAGGAAAAGCTTAGTAACAATACAAGGCTGTGTATGATTGTGTGCAAGTAAGTGATTCACATAAAAAGTTGAGATTAAAGAAAAAGATCTCAGTTCTTGCTGGTGAGGGACAGAGGGTCAGTCTGTGGCCCCAAGAGGATTTGGTTGGGGTATAAGAAGGAGGGAGAATCCTAGAAACTAAGTAGGAGTCAAGACAAGGAGGCAGGCCTTGATGGGTGTTTAAGAATGGGAAGAAATCCCAAAGGGACTGAGGAAATCTTAATTCATTTGACGTCTTTTCCTTTTTTCACTCAGTGCTTGTTTGTGTGAAACCTGGGATAATTAGACTATATGGCATTCTAATCCTCATCTGCACTCTCACTGGTTCTGCCCTTCTGTGGTTGGCCTTCAACCTCTTAACCTGGGTGAATATGGAAATCCCAGGCAGTTCCCAAGTCTGCTTAGTATTCTCTTTGCAGTCTGCAGTGGTGAAGTCACGTGTTGGATTCCTCTATCAAAATCAAGTAAGTTCTGTTCTTGAAAGAGAGGGTCCAGCTCCAATCCAGTCCCTTCCAGAAATTGTCAGCCTCTTTTTCTGCCCTAGTTTACCTGAAGGAAACATTCGTACCAGTAATAGGAACTCATTTCAAAGCATATCTTATCCAGGGGCCCTCTAGGAATACAGCTCAGGTAGACTCATGATTCTAGATATTTTTGCAGCATTCTTCTCCCTCTACCCCTGCACTTCCCCTGAGCTGCCATTTATTCCTGTTTTAAAGTCCCTGAACTGCATCTTTTAGCTATCTGGGCACTCAGACTCAGATAGGAGGCCCTAGAGAGCTGTTAGCCTTTCTTCTCTCTCCTTCGTGAATTCAGACTACTTCATATTTGGTTGAATTTTCATGAGCAGCACCCTTCTTCTCTCCCTAAGCTTCATACTCCTGGCCTTTCCTCATTTCTTTCATGATACCTGGAAATGCACCTTATCTGCACAATCACCTTCATCATTATAGGTAAGGAATAGGAGGAAGGAGATACCCTCAATAGTCCTGATTCTGGGTGGGGTGGCATTCCATTAGATATAGTCTCTTGGAAACTGCTCAGGGACTGCTAAGGAAAAGGAGGATTCAGGGAAAAAGGAGAAAAAGAAACCAGAGTAGGGGGAGCTAAAATGACGACTTAAGGTTCTGGGAATTAGCCCTTAGGCAGTAGACTAAGCTAACTAGGTGATGGATCATCACCTTTTTTTCTTTTTTTGAGTAACAGGTATCTGTGCGTTCCTTGCATTACTGCTGCACTCTTTGTAGGCTTTGAAAGTAAATAAGTTATACAAGAAAGTGAAAACCACCCCTCTCTTCCCACCTTTCATCCTTTGATGCAGTGCCGCACTATTTCTCTTATCTGGTAAGTGTTCTTGGGCCTTTGCAAGTGGAAGTTGGGGTAGGTCCTGAATCTATGACCATCATATCTATCAGTTTCAACTGTTTCCCTTGCTAGTTTCTAGGCATTATTTGGTACAATGGCTTCTCATTTGCTCGTCACGGCTGTTCTTACTCTGTTAGAATTCTGCCTTCATAGAAGGCAAAGAATCTATTTCTCTTATAAATTCTGATAGAACCAAGTCTTGGAGATAAGAGAATTTGTAAAATAAATTGTAGTAGGGCAAGGGCTGGGATAAAGAAATGGGATTAATAGAGTAACCTATACTTATTTTTTAACTTTTTAATTTTTATTTTTTCCTGATCTCCTACTACCAGCATAACCTGTACTTTACCTAAACAACATTCTCATTTGTTAAGCCCGTTTAAAAGCTGTAATTTTAAAATAAATATCAAATGTTGTAGTCATTTTCATCTATATCATTTCTTTCCTTAGGAATTCTCTGCTTCTTCAGCTTTCTTACTTGTTGGCTTCGATGTGCTTTACTGCAACCAATCCAAGTGCAGCCCGTGTAAATATCAGTAACCAATGTGAATCCAATATCAAACAGAGAGGAAACTGGGTAGAGATGGCTAGGCTAACCTTGGCAGTGGTGACAAGGGTAACTTCTGAAAGTTCATATCTAGCCTGTCGTTCAAGACTTCACAGTCACACGCACACCCTAGTTTAATAACTGTGTAAGACTGAAAAGAGTTGGCCTTTCACTAATCATTGTTCAAATATGGATTAGGAGTCTAGGAACCTGAGTTTTTAAAGGAGAGAAGACACAGTTGTGTGGGAGAAGATGAATGCATCTTTGGCTCTTGGAGACTGATAATGAAAAACTTTCTCCTCACCTTGTAGACTCCCTAGGCCCATCCCACCCCCTCACTGTTATTTGTGGTCCCTGGCAGGAGTTTCTAATAGTGACAAAGCTTTTTCTTCACCTATGAAGCCTGAGTTGTGATAAAATTCTCTGCCTTCTGGGAGTTTCATGACTGGGATCTTTTCACAATGTGAGAGAAAATCTACTGGAGATCATATAGGACAAGTTTTCCTCAACAAGAGATACAAGGAAGAGGTCGATTTGTTTGTTTTTCTGAAATTTATCATGAGACTGTGAGAGTTTGAGGCACTGCAGGGGAGCCAGCCAAAACATGAGACCCATATGTTGAGAGTGACAGAGTGCAAAGTTCAAAAAACTCAAAATATTTAAAGATTTATCATGGGTCTTGATGACATGATGGAACCTCTCTACTCTCTGGACTTACTAGGTGTGGTAATAAATCTACTTTGTTTAAGCCAGTTGAGTGATTTTAATGTTGTAGAGCTGTTGCTGAGAGTTTCCCAAGTTTTTTTCTAGTAATGTAGAGATCTTTGTGCTAAATATTTCATTAACAAGTTTGGTGGGTATTGTGTTCTAAATCCTAATCACTAGCATTAACTCAAACCAGCCACGTAAACGGTATGAAAAATGTCTGTCTGGCGTGCACTTGGTTCACTAAGCTTTTACTTTCCTATCAATAAATTAGACATTCTCTTCACTTAGGGGGCCAACTTCTCAGCCACTGGCTCCGACCTAGCCCTACGGTCTGTCAGTGGCTTTAGGTTTAATTGACACATGCCCAGCGCCAACTCTCTCCTACCTTAAGGATATAAGAGCCACTGTGAGCCTCAAAGTTATTATATCCAAGAAATCCAGAAAACCACTTTTGTATATAGCAGTACACTGTTTTTTCATTTAAACGTGTTGGTTGGAATAGTACAGGATCATACACCTGTGAGCCTACCTGTTTTAAGAGTTAAACCTTTTTCCTGATGCTTGCAATCATTTTTCTCACTCAACCCTTCATGCATGTGTACAGACTTTTAATGTAAAATTACTTTTTGTAGACCCCGAATGTGCTGCCCTCAAGGAATATTACAATGGAGTAGGGAAGACAGTTGAGGAAACACCTGTTTACAATTGTAATAAAAGTCACAATTGAGATGCATACTCTGCACACTAGAAGTACAGAAAGGAACACCACTCTCAAGAATTAGTAGCCTGATTGTGTTTACCAGTGTTTCTGTTATTTCATTTGTTTATACTGGTCCCTGACACCTGGTTTCCTTTTCCAACAACAAAATCCTAAAATCTCCATCATCTGCTGCTTTCAGGTTCCTCACCACTGAGGTCAAGGACCTGAGGCTGGCAGGAAATGAACTAACGATGCTTCAAGTAGACCGTGAATCTTTACATTTTTTCAGCTGGAAAGCTGACAGTGGACAAATGGGAGGGAGGCCAAGTGCTATCAACCACATTTAGAAATTTTATTTAATCTGCATATCTTTATTTGGTAGAAAGTTTTACAAATAAAATTTAACACAATACGATTTTTTTGAAAAACTATGTTGACTTAATTAAGCAGGGCCAATGATGCAATGCATCATGTATCAGAAGATTCCCAATTCAACTGCTAGCTTGAAGTTGCCCCCTCCTTGTGTTCTGGAAAGATGGGGTGTTATTTCTGATCCACATATCAAAAAGTAAACAGAAAACGATATTTCTGAAAACTTTTCTTTATGAGGAGGTCTTCATAAAACTTACATTATTACTCTTTTTGGATCCTCACACACCTGAGAAAGATTGGGTGGGGGAAGGTGAAGAAGGCTGGAAAAGATTTACAACAGAATAAAACAAGAATCTGGTACAAATTGACTAATAGTATCTTCTGCATCAGCCCATTTCGAGTGAAAAGTCCCCCGTTTTAGAACTTTTGACTCTTTATTTTAATGTTCCCTCCTGAGAATCAACAAAAATTTTGATTATTCTGGGCACACTACCTGGTTAGCCTGCTCCGCAAAGAGCAGTAATATATATTAAATATATATATTACATGTATAATATATATTACATGTATAATATAATATATATGTTATATATATATTTATTTTTTACACACACACACACACACACACACACACACACACACTTTCGGGGAATCCTGCCTAATTTCTTCCGAAGTTCAGCTATATCAGTTCACACCAAAACAAGTTACACAATTTCATAACGGATAGAGGACAGAAGCTTAAGGAGGGAGGGCCGAACGCACCGGGATCCCCAGTCAAGTGTAAGAAATCATCACGAGCGAGGCGAAGCAGGTCGTGGGGGACGAGATCTTCACTCAGGAACGGGGACGATGTGAATTGTGTTTCTATCGAGTGGCTGGGGGACCGGATTGGGATCAGCCGGGAGGAGGTAGCCGCACAAGACTTAGCTGGGTCTCCCGCGCAGACATCTGCTGGACAGCGACCCAGCGCCGCGCAGGCGCTCACGGCCCGACTCCAGGGCCGCGGGTGGCGAGTCCCTGCCGCCCCCCGGCGCTCGCCGTCGGGGAAGGACCGACGCCTCGCGACGGACGCAGACGCACCAGTGGGCCGGTCAGTTCGCAGAAGAGAAGCAGGAGACAAATTCCAGGCAGTGAATGGTCGGGTTTTTCTGTCCTGTTCGAATGAGGGCAACGCTGAAAGCGTGCGGGAGGCGGCTGAAATAATTCCGGCGACAGAAAACGGAAAAGGAGTCGGAGACAGGGAGGGCGACCCGGATTCTCTGAACAGGGCCTTATCTCCTGGCTCTGTCGTGACCTTGTAGGTTAATATAGCTCAAGTATTCTTTCTAAACGTTTAGAAGGTGAGATACGCTTCAGGGGTCAAAAGACAGATGCCACTAATACCACTGCCCAGGTTGCCCCGTCACTGACAACCACTTTCAGTAGCACTGTGGGTGCGCGCAGGAGAAAAGTATTTATGAATTTGCTTTCGCATTCTCTTCCTGCTTGCAAAATCATTGGTACAAGATCGCCTGTTATAGTTACGCTTCACTTTGTCTTGGGATTTCTAACAAGGTAATATTACTCCCTAGGCGCTGAAGACAGCCCATGGTAACCAACTGAACTACAAGAATACTAACAGCTTTGATCAGATCTCTAAGGCGTTTCCCTGAGTGGTCAATAATAATACGTCCTTCAGAGTTACTTTTCCCCTACTCAGGTTCATTACTAAGACAAAAGTTTATCTTCTCCTCTTTGTATCTAGCCTGAAATTTTGGTCTCTATGAAACTCTACAGTAGGAAACTTCAGATGTCACCTGCTTAGTGTGATGACCCTTGTTACAATGCAACGTACCCTGCTACCCCCATATCCTCGTCTGTCTCTAGACCTTCTTCCTGCTTTGTCTCCATAGTACCTTGATGATCCTCAGAGGCTGACTGAAGATAAAATTTCCTCCTTTTCCCAACCTATCAGGTTGAGCAAAGTTGCAAAGGTGCAAAGGCAAAGAAGCACACATTCAGCCTCTCTGCTCCTGGATTCTCTCCCAGTTCCAACTTTTAACTCTACCAATTTTTCCAAAAGGGAAATACTCTGATTCTCCTGAAATTTGCACCAACTTCTGGTTGCAAATCCAACCTGCTTTTATAAAAGGAATTATGGAAGTACAGATGCTCCATAATTTACAGAGAGGTTACATTCCAATAAATGCATCATAAATTGAAAATGCATTTAATACACCTAGTCAAACATCATAGCTTAGCCTAGCCTACTTTAAGTGTGCCCAGAGCACTTTGGCCTACATTTGGGCAAAATCATCTGGCAACACATTACACTGCAGCATATCAGTTTTTTACCTTTATGATCACGTGGCTGACTGGAAGCTGTGACTTATTGCCGCTACCCAGCATCAAAAGAGAGGATCATACCACATATCATTAGTCCAAGAAAACATTAAAATGTAAAATTTGATGTAGGGTTTCCACTGTATGCATATCACATTTGCACCATTGTAACACTGAAAAATTGTAAGTTGAACCATCCTAAATCAGGGACTGTATATGTTTGCTTAACATCTGTGTTGATTGGATTCATATTCTTGTTAATCAGATAAGTGAATTGACATTTTATGCACAGAAAAATGAACTTGCTTTAAACCCCCACACCAGGATCTTCCGATTAAGAAAGGAAGGTTCTACCAATTCCCCCAGTCAATCAACAGATGAGGTTGTCACATTCAACTTCAAAACTTAGACTTAATTTCTCTTCCTGTGTACCATATACTGTTTTACAGAATGCTATTTCTCCATGTAGAGAAACAGTGGTTCCTTGGAATCTCCCCATATAATTTCACATGAGATTAAATTTTGAAAGAGTCTCATACTCGTGACTCATGGGTCAATGTCATCTAGCAACCGTTCAATGGCTGAATCCTCAGACTGGCACTCAGCATCTCCAGAACCTAGGGGCATACCATATGCCCCCACATAAAGATTCGTTGAATGAATGAAGGTGTCTCACTACATTGCCCTGCCCTGTTAAAGATGTATACTTTCTCTGCCTAGACCATTGTGGTAATGCTGTGACCTTCCTCATGATCTTTGCACTCAACTCTCAACTCTGTGCCCTAATGGAATGATACTGAAATGCAAATTCAGTTACAGTCTGTCCTAAATTCATTTACCAGCAAACTTTGCTTATAGTGCTTAAACATTTTATCCTGCCATTCAAAGCGCTTCGTAAAAACCTGGCCTGTCTTCCAGCTTTACTCCTGGAATTCAATCCTATGCACACTCTCAGAAAACAAAATCATTGTTAATTCA
Source organism: Mandrillus leucophaeus (assembly GCF_000951045.1). Classification (NCBI taxonomy): domain Eukaryota; kingdom Metazoa; phylum Chordata; class Mammalia; order Primates; family Cercopithecidae; genus Mandrillus; species Mandrillus leucophaeus. The sequence continues at coordinate 17,684 of NW_012104165.1, read as the reverse complement.
GCTTCAAAACCTGTTGTTTTATTCTTCTGAGACTTTGCCAATACCTTTGAGCAAGGCGTCTGGATAGCTCCTCATTTTTAAATGTAACTGTGGATACTGCCTTGAGTGGAGATAGAAAAGAAAGGGAAGCTGAAGGATAATGGATTGTAAAAATCTATGCTTTATCATTCTGGTCTGGTTTGATAATCAGTGCCTAGAAAGGAGTCAAAGAAGGTTTTCTTTCTACATCTAAATAACACAAAACCTAGCTCCACATTAAAGCCTTAGAATCAGTTTCTGGGATTGAAAAAAACAAAGAAGTAGATTTCAGACTGTCATATTCAGATTCCCACGGATGTGGCAGCCACAATGCAGAATACTAACCACTATATGATAATGGCAGGCCACTGGGAAAAGCTGATGACATCTATTTATTACAAATTTGTCATGCCAATTGCCTTTTCCTCAAACCAGTAAGAGCTCAAAAGGGCATACTTTGTGATTACAAAGTAGAAATAACTGCGAAATCTTCATGGGTAGATTGATCTTGCTTCTTTTCACCTGTGACCAATTATCTTGCTCATTCCAGAAAAGCTCACAGCTTGCCATCTTATCTTGGTTTAAGAATTCTTTTTGAACTTACCCTATGAAAGAAAACACACAGAAGAAAGCTTTCCCTCTGCATGTCATTGATTTCTGAACAGGAAAATACAAGAAAGAATCATCACAACTGTAGACACTGGGCATAAACTGGGAAATCTAGATTGTCAGCTTTTCAAGAAACTTATATTCCAGGGGAGAGATCGAAAATAAAAAATAATTTAAGATGCTTTCCAATTTATTAAAAATTTTATTTAAAAGATGGAGAGAGAGGCAGGACATTGATTCAGCCAGAGAGGTCAAAGAAGGACTCTCTGAGACAGTGACATTTGAGTTGTGGCCTCAGTGATGAAAATGAGTCCACTGTTCTGGGTCTGGAGCAAGACTGGTAGAGTGCAGAGGCCTACAGCTGGGGTCTGGGCCTCTGTGGGCAATCAGAAGACGAGCCAATGGAGGACCCCAGTTACCAGACTGACAGCAGAGCCAAATATGAAAATGTTCTTTTTCTCTCAAGCCTTGAGACTGCACACCAAAGTCCCGAGCGATCAAGGTCACTCCATTTCCAGAGGACCCTTGTATCAGAGCTTCATCTCAGTTCCTTGCAGACTTTTCCTGAGGTGAAATGTAGGGACGGTCCCTCTGCTCAGCTCAATGTGGATCATGACCTTCCTGCCCTTCCCCTTTAGCTCACCCTCACCAGATTCTGAGGATTGATGAGGAAGGAATTGCTTTACAGCATGTTCTGCTGAGCATTTACCGCAAGATTAGGTCGATGTCCAGCTCTTTGTCCACTTAGAGAAAAAAAAAAATCTACCAGGTTTCATGTGTGACCCTGAAAAATGTCCTCATTTGTTCTGTTTGTAATATAGGAGGTTATCCAGAGGAATTTTCCCTGGATGTTATTACATTAAATAGTAAACAGGGTACTGCAATGGTGAGGCCCAAGGCAGATGGAAATAACCACAGTTCACTGCCTGCTGCCACATACACCCTATTCCTGATCTGCCTGTGGGACCTTTTTCTAAGAATTGAGTTTGTGCCAAATCCTTCATTCCCTGATTCTGGCTTTCTGTCTGACAAATTCAAAAGAGATGTGCAAGAATAATTTTCAGTATTTGGCAAATCATCGAATGTGGTGTTTGAAGGAGGACAATGAGTCAAAGATGACTTGGAAGTCTAGGCCCAGGAGGAGGTTGAGAATTTGGTGTATGCATGAATGGACTACTGTGGACCACTGTGGAGAAAAACAGGCAGAGAGATAATGAACAGGAGCAGAGAAAAGACTCCCATTTTGGAATCTAAACTAAATCTACTTCTCAGTTCAGGGTTTGCCACCTAGCATCTGTGGCACCTTAGAAACAATAATTATCTGAGAATCCATTACATCTAGAAAGTGCACATTAGGGCACATCGTTTCGTTAGCAAAATTCAATTGGACCAGGTAAACGTAATAAATCTCGTAGTGTAATTAATAGCACACAGGAAAAAACAAAGGAGTAAGAAACAAGGAGGGTACTATTATAAGCGGTTTGTGCTTTTTGTAGCGTCAATGTCTTCAGTCGTGTAGATGCAAGTGGAGATATGAAGGAAGACAGTAGTATGGTCAAGAGACATGTTTGATGACCATTTCTTCGTTCACTTCTCCAGGTGGTCAGTGAACTATCATGAACTGAGAACCTCGTGTCTTTTTTCAACAGAGGAGACCATGGAAAGTGTAAGAGTGACTAAGATCTCTGAGGGAAGGAAAAGCCGTATCACTGGGCTGCAAGAGGGAAAAAGAGTAGCAAAAGACAGGTACAATTGATCCTGGTAACGCAGAACCCAGACGGTCCTATGAAATACTGGAAAGACGTAGACCCCTCTGGTCTTGGGTGTGGAATCTTCCTAGTGCGGCATGGATTGATACAGAGTAACTTTCAAGTAGAATTGATTGTGGTTTTTAAAAGCTGAAACCGTAAAGCAGGTGGGAAATGAACTTTGATAAATCGGATGTTATGGAACTACAAACACGAGCTCTCTTAGCGCAGCTGGCAGCGCGTCAGTCTCATAATCTGAAGGTCCTGAGTTCAAGCCTCAGAGAGGGCATTGTTTTAGTATATTAGTTCCATACACTAAATATCGGAACATAAATGCTGTACCAGATAAGGATTTGAAGACTGACCCGATATTCGTAGAAAATGGAAAGATTGTTTAAGTTTTCTTGTTTCTTCGACTTTCCACTGGTTGGAGTAAAATGAGTGGTGAAAACAGAAGAGTACACCAGAAACTACAAGCTATGTCATTATCATTGGTCTTTCTAGCTGACACAGGAAGCAGGGGAAATTTCTCTTCCAACTTCCCGCTCTCAGGTTCATCTAACAGTAATTATTGGGTGGATTGGTGAAGTCATTTATTCTTTTCATCATCCAACAAATATTTCTTGAACACGTATCTTGTTAAGAGGCTGCTTTGGGTCAAGAGTGAATACAACGCAAACATTCCCACCTTTGTGAAACTAGGTCCTAGTTGAGAGGAGTGGGGAGAAAGCGTATACAACACAAATATTCCTACCATTGTGAAACTACATCCTACCTGGGAGTGGGGAGAAACAGACAGGAAACAACACAAAATACGTAAGAAGTGATTTGACGATGTCTGCTGTGAGGGAATCGCTAGGCAGTAAAGTGTTTGGGAATGTGGAGGTGGCACATTCAGCTTTCAGGAGGACAATCAGGGACTCTGTCACCTTGACAACTTTAGCCTCGCCTTCTTCTAGTCATCTTGCCGGGACACCTGTGCTCATGTTTTTCTAACACTGTCGTCAGAGTACTTTTACCATCAAGGCAACCGGGGGTTAGGAGAGCTTTTTGCACAGAAGGCTACTTGGCTTCATTGGAAAACTGATGACACATGAGGACTGGGTGGTCAATCCCTCACATGCTTCTTCATATGAAAAATGAGGACTGTGGGATTCTCTGGCTGGTTCTCAGCACCTAGAGGTGGATCTGGGCAGTAGGAACTGCTCAGCAAGTGTTAGCTACTGCTTTTGTTGCTTTCTCCCTGTGGAATTCTGGCCTCTCCCACTGAATTTGTATCATAGGCATTCATGAGGGCCTTGACTGTATCAATATCTGATGAGAGGTTTTAGTGAAGTTCTGTTGTCATGGCTGATTTGCTCATTTGGTAGCTAGCATCCAGCTTCTTGTGAACATTGAAATAAAATAAAATAAAATAAACTATGGAGGAACAGAATACAGATATATAGTAAGGTATTATTTTCCAGACAAAAAGGATTTGGATAAAAGAATCTAAGAATTTGTGCATGGTTCTTTTAAAATTTCTTTCTTTTTTTTTTTGTTTTTTTTTTTTTTTTTTGCCTGTTTTTCAAGTCTCCAATTTTTGTCACCCTTCACCCATCAGGTCAGAGAGATAGCCAACGGTCAGAAGGAATCTGCCAGCAACTACCATAGCGCTTTCGTCTGCCTGAAGATGCCTCTTTTTATTCAGCCTTCATGGGAAGTAGCAGCACCATCCGTTTTCAGAGAGTAAGCTCTGGAGAGCTGAGCTAACCCCAGTTGTTAATCTAAGCTAATCCCAGTTACCCCAGCAGATTTACAGATTGAGGTTAGAACCCAGTAGGGTTCTCTTCCTGAAAAGAATAGGCTTCCCTCTAAGGTTTCACATAGATACTGGGTGAGGAAAGAGCCCTAAATGGCTTGAAAAGTTGAATGCTCTTTGGGCAAAGCAGGAAGCCCTGCTATGGAAGAGCATCATTTGAACATAAATCAGGGTCTCAGTACAAACAGAGTGCTCAGGAGGTCGAGATGGTTAAGCAGACAGTCTGACCAGAATATCCATGGTGAAGAGAAACAATCTTGTTGGAAGAAGGATGACGATAATGGGGGACTTAGAATAAAGGCTAAAAATGATTCCAAGAGAATGCAAAAAGAATCAGGCACAAATCCTTTAGTATATTCTGTGGTGCAAATCTCACCTTACGATGTGTTTGTATTCTATTCCTCTGCAATCTTTATTTTATTTTATGTTCACAGAGACTTCTTGGTGCCAACTA
>NW_012104165.1:12547-13004 GCF_000951045.1 Mandrillus leucophaeus | reverse complement strand
TGGACTCCACCTGTCCTGAGTGGGGAAGTCTTCCAGTGCAGCATTGGTTGATAAGGAGTGATTTCCAAGTAGCATTGATTGTGTTCTTTAAAAGCCAGGAATTGATAAAGCAGCAGTGTGTGGGAAATGAGATGTGATAATCTGGATGTCAGCTCTTGGGAACAGTTGCTCTCTTAGAGCAGGAGACCGCCTGTCAATCTCATATTCTGAAGGTCCTGAGTTTGAACGTCAGACAAGGTACAGCTTTTGCCACTATTTCCTTTAAGGGAAACAAAATAGGTGTGATAAATAATGGAATACAAATGCTATGAGATAATGATTTCAAGACAGACCAAATATTAGCTTAAAATTTAGAAGTGAGATTTCTTTCTTTCTCTCTTTCTTTCTCTTTCTTTCTTTCTTTCTTTCTTTCTTTCTTTCTTTCTTTCTTTCTTTCTTTCTTTCTTTCTTTCTTTCT
>NW_012104165.1:7753-12347 GCF_000951045.1 Mandrillus leucophaeus | reverse complement strand
GGGAAAGTTCTCTTCCTTCCTTCTCTTCCTTCTCTGAAGGTTATCGAACCACAATTATGGGGTGGGGTGAGTGAACTCTTTTACTCTTTTAATCATCCAACAAATATTTCTCAAGCACATACCTTGTTAAGAGACTGTTTTGGGTACATCAATTCACAGTGAATAAAACGCAGGTATTCTCACCTTTGTGGTACTACCTCATAGTTGGAAGGAGAGGGGAGAAACAGACAGGAAGCAAATAAGAAAAATAAATAAGAAGTCATGTGATGATATCTACTGGGAGAGAATCATTAGGCAGTAAAGGACTCAGCAGTGTGGAGGTGACACATTCAGTTTTCAGGAGAGGAATCGGGGAAGTTGTTATTTTGAAGCTATCATTTAACTTCCCTTTCTTCCAATCTTCTTTCTTTACATGGGATATAAAGACTGTGGGATTCTTTGGGTGGATCACAGCACCTAGAGATGGATCTGATCAATAGGAACGGCGCAGTAAGCATTAGCTACTGCTTTGGTTGCGTTCCTCCTGTGGAGTGCTGGCCTCTGGGATTGAGCTTGCATCATCGGTGTTCAGTAGGAGCTTGCTTAGTGGATTTACAGGTTGAGGTTAGAACCCACCAGGATTCTCTTCCTGGAAAGAACAGGCTTCCCTCTAAGGTTTCATATAGACCCTGGGTGAGGAAAGAGCCCTAAATGGCTTGAAAAATTGAATGCTCCCTGGGCAAAGCCAGAAGCCCTCCTATGGAAGGGCATGATTTGGGCATATATCAGGGTCTCAGTACAAAGGTGAGTGCTCAGGAGGTCAAGATGGTTAAGCAGAGAATCTGACCAGAATGTTCATAGTACAAAGAAATAATCTTGTTGGGAGAAGGATTACCACAATTGGGGAATTACAATACAGGGTAAATGAGATTCAAAAATAATACAACAAGAATCAGGCACAAATCCTTTACTGCTACATTCTTTTGTACAAATCTAATTTGCCTAGAAAATCATACTTTACTATGCATCCCCATTGTGTTTCTCCACCATCTATTTTGCTTTTTAAACTTTATTTCATTTTTATCATCACAGAAGCTTGTTGCTACAAAATAAATGAGCAAATCAGCCAATGGCAACAAAACTGCACTGATATCTCTCTTTAGACCTTGAGAGCCTTTTCCTTAAAGGTGAACAATACTGCATGTTCAAGGACTTTTTCAGCACTATGTGCTAGAAATTATACTGACTGTTTACTAATTTTTATGTAAGTTGGTCGACATAGTTTCTCATGTTTCCCAAGTATTATTACCCCAGTGACACTGAAGCTCAGAGGAGTTAAACCATTTTCCTCAGATCACATAACTTTAAAGAGGGAAACCAGATATCAGAAGCAGATTTCTTTCTCAGTGAAAAAGTCATAAGTTCTTGCTTTCACTTAGCACATAGTCTCATCATCTGTTTTCTTCACACCAGCTCACGCATGTAACATTCATTCATTTACCAAATACAGATAAATGAGTGGATTTATTCTTGCATTCATCAGATACTAATTCAAAATCTCTTCTGTGTCTGCCACACTGGGCTCAAGACTTCCCAGTGCCTTTGTCTCCTCTCCCTCAAATCTCTCCCCCCAGTGTCTTGACAAATACAGTAGATCTTTCTCGCATAACCTCTCCAGAATCTTTTTCTGCTGTTATCCATGCTACAGTGTTTATGGAGGACGTTTTCGTCACCTATGAAGTGTGATGGGGGCTGAAGCTGCAGAAAGACTCATGTTGTTCACCTCAGGAGCTGACACAGTAAATGTGGATAAACCTCAAACCTCTAATATCTTTATGATTTCTTTCCCAGTTACCACAGTGGATTTACATATCGAGGTTAGAACCCAGCAGGATTACCTTCCTGGCAGGAATAGGCTTCCCTCTAAGGTTTCACATAGATACTGGGTGAGGAAAGAGCCCTAAATGGCTTGAAAAATTGAATGCTCTTTGGGCAAAGCAGGAAGCCCTGCTATGGAAGAGCATCATTTGAACATAAGTCAGGGTCTCAGTACAAACAGAGTGCTCAGGAGGTCAAGATGGTTAACCAGAGAGCCTGACCAGAATATCTGTGGTGGAGAGAAACAATCTTGTTGGGAGAGGGATGACAATAATTGGGGACTTAGAATAAAGGCTAAAAATGATTCCAAGAGAAGGCAAAAAGAATCAGGCACAAATCCTTTACTATATTGTGTGGTGCAAATCTCACCTTACTATGTGTTTGTATTCTATTCCTCCACAATCTTTATTTTATTTTATTTTTATGTTCACAGAGCACAACAGCCAGTGACAACAGACTGCACTAAAATAGTCCCCCATCAGCTCTTGAGAGCAGATTCCTCAAAGGTGAACAATATTCCACATACAAGGACTTTTTCAGCACCAAGCATTAGAAATGGAAGTGAATGCTTATTATTTTTTATGTAAGTTGGTTGATATGGCTTTTCAGCTTCCCTCAGTAGCATTATACGAATTTTTTAGATGACACTAAAGCTCAGAGGAGTTAAACCATTTTCCTCAAATCACATAGCTTTAAATAGGAAAACCAAATATGAAAAGCAGATTTCTTTCTAAATTAAAACACACAAACAAACAAACAAACAAACAAAAACAATGAGCTCTTGCTTTACTCTGGCACATAGTCTCACCATCTGTTTTCTCCACACCAGGGCATTCCTGTAACATTCATTCACATAACAAATACAAATGAATGAGTGGATTCATTCATCAAATATTAATTGAGAATCTCTTTTGTGTCTACAACACTAGGCTCAAGACTTTCCAGTGTCTTCGTCTCCTCTGCCTCAAATCTCTCCACCCAGTGTCTTGACAAATACTGTAGATCCTTCCTGCACATCTCCAGAATCATTGTCTTCCTTTTCACTCACCTCTGTTGTTATCCATGCTATGGTGTTTAAGGAGGATGTATTCTGCGCCATGAAGTGTGATGGGCACTGGTGCTGCGGAAAGACTCCTGCTGTCCACCTCAGGAGCTGACACAATAAATGTGGGTAAACCTCAATCCTTTAATATCTTTATGACTTCTTTCCCTTTCTCCCCAGTTCCTGTTTTCTCATGTTCGAGCTCGGACATTCAAAACTAAATACCTTTCTCTAACATGTTGCTTTAATTATTTAAGCCGTTTGCCTAGGATTTTTCAATTTCTCTTAAGTTTTCATGAAACTCTCCCGACATATCTCTAAGTGACCAGGCTTTTCAATCACTGCTTCCCTCAATGTGTATTTGACACACAGACACACACACGCACACACACACACTCCACTTAAATTGAACAGGTTTATTTATTCACACAGGAATTCCTACAAACAGCCTGGTTTTCTCCAACATATGTCCACTCCTTCTCTGCATAGCTCAATTTTGATTCTTACACTCTGATATTACACATATTCTTACACTCTGATATGATCTTGCCTCTTATTCTTTATGGCTCTGCTCTGTAATTTTGTTGTTGTTGCTCTGACATATAGTTGGACACATAACTTGTACATGACACACCTTAGCAAGGAGGCAACCCATATCTCAGATGTAAGTGAAAGAAGCAGTCTCCTGGGGTTTCCTAGGGGAGTGGTCAGCATGCTGGCCTCATTCCTGAAAGGGCCTAGTTATGAAAACATCAGGAGCTTTTGCCTTTCAGAAATCTGTACCATCTCACAACCCCCAGACAGTCTCAGCTACAAGGAACAAGTGATAATGCCATACCACTGTTATAAACACTCACACACACACACAATACACATACACACACAAAATCATTTAGTTATTTTTTAAAAATCAGTGACACTTTAGCTGGGCAGGTCTAGGCAGGTCCTCCTTTGCTGGGACATGCCTTTTTCTGTCCTGGAATACCCTAAACTTGACATTTTGGCAGCACAAGTTTTCCCTTTGTGACTTTCTCCTTCTTACCTTTTCTCCTCCTTCTTTGCGGAGAATGAGCAGCCACTGCGCCCTGTGTCCTGGTCCAGCAATGAGAAGATCTGCTCTTAGTAGATCCCTGCTTTTGCACTGAAGTCCCTGAAATCACCTGTGTTCCAGACCTCCCACTAAGGATAAATAAAGCTCCCCAGATGTGGGGAATTAGCTCAAGTGGTAGAGCGCTTGCTTAGCATGCAAGAGGTAGTGGGATCGATGCCCACATTCTCCAAGCTTTATTATTTAGACCTTGGGTCTCCAAACATTCAGGTCTCCAAACCCGAGTCAGTGTCTGAGGGCAGGGTACTGCTTTGGTTCAAGATATAGGAGCAGCAACAATATAGGGCTGGTGATGGCTCCCTCCTGGCATTCAGTACAGTGTAGGTCTACCGTGTAATTAATTTTCTGTTTCTTCGAGGAGTTGTGAAACCAAGGGACATATACAATTGCTCTTTTCTCCCTGTTTCTGCCTGCAACTTGAATGTGAGACAATTGTGAAAAGTGCAGGGCAGCGCCACCTGGGTAAATACCGCCCCGGCTTTCTGGTCAGGGGACTGAAACCAGGATGTGTCAAGTAACTAGAATGTGCCTGGACAGATACTGTAGAAAGCAAACCCATAAAGTTGTTCATGAGCTTGTGGACGCAC
>NW_012104165.1:0-7703 GCF_000951045.1 Mandrillus leucophaeus | reverse complement strand
TGTCTGCAAAAACAAAAATAGCAATATTATTCTTAAGATTTCAACAAAACACAGCGTCTCATCACATAATCCAAAGAAGTCCAGGTTACAAGCCCCAAAATATTCAGCATTATGAAAAATCAGGGAGATCTTAATTCACATGGCAAAGAGACTCCTCGAATAACTATACTGAGAGGACACAGATGTCAAAATCATCTGACGCATACATTAGAGCAGTCATGATAACAATGCTCCTAGAATTAGGGGATAACATTCGTGAAGTGAATGGAACGTTGGAAAGTGTCAACAAATATCTGGAATATATAAAACCAATTTTAAACTTAAGAATTAAAAAAATGTATTAACCAAAACTCTTAGGGGAAATAAAAAGCTTAACTGGATGATCTCAATAACAGAATGCAGATGCTAAGAAAAAGCCAACGAACTTGAAAACAGAACAAGAATACCTACATAATCTGAATGATAGAGAGAAAGGAGGATTTTTGTAAATGAACAGAGCCTCAGGGACAAATAAAAACAACAAATCTAACATTCACATTATTGTAATCTGAAAAGAAGAGGACAAAGAGGACTTTGTGGGATAGAACTTTGAAGAATTAATGGCTGAAAATGTATCCAATTTGTCAAAAGATACAAACCAGGTTTTTAAAGTTCGGCAAAGGTCAAGCAGGACAAACCCAAAGAAACCCATTGCAAAACATATCATAATCAAACTGCTGAAAACGAGGAAAGCACAAAACAATCTTGAAAGTGGTCAAAGGAAAATGGAAAAGAAACTACCATGTGAATGAGTGTAGATTTCTCTTCAGGAACCACAGGGGCCAGAAAAAAAATGTCATAGTATTTAGTAAGTAACAAAAGAAAAAGACCTATCAACCCAGAGTACTATGCGGAGCAAAAGTATCTTTCAGCCATAAAGGCAAATAAATGCATTCTCATTGGAAGGTGAGTAAATCCATTCTCATTCTTAGCGAGAATGCTAGAAAAAAATTAGCAAAGATTTGAGATGAGAAAAGTGATACCAGAAGGAAACTTAGAACGTCATCAATGAAGGAACAAAAGCAGAAATAGAAAATGTCTGGGTAGACATAACAGACTCTTATTCTTCTCTTGAGTTCCTTAAGGTATGTTTGGTGATTGAAAGCGAAAATTGTAACTCTATCAGAAACAGTTGTCATTGTATGTAGACGTACTACATAAATAAGATAAAAGGGTAAGTGTAATGGGCCTAACTCTCGATGAAGTTTCTATATTCAACTTGAGTGGTAAAATATTGCTTCTAAGTATATTGTGAAAAGTTACATATGTGTATGGTAATCCCTAGACCACTTACTAACCAGATTTAAATAAACCAAAACAAGACAGAAAGGGGAACATAGAAGAATTAAAACGGAGGGAACAAAGGTTAATAAATTGTTAAATAGCAGATCTATCTAAAAACTTATCTATAATAGCATTACATGTAAATGATCTAAGTACTTCATTAAAAACTAGAGATCATCAGAATGTATTAAAAATAAATATGCTGACTATAAGAAAGCCACCTACAGTACACTTATATATAAGAATAAAAGTTATATAGCAGATTGAAGGAAAAGAGTGGAAAAGATACCTCATGCAAGCATTAATCAAAGACAGCTGTGATGTTTACATTAAAATCGGACAAAGTAGATTTGAAAGCCGAGAAACTTTTCAGGAATAATGAGGGCTGCTAAATAACTACGATTGTCCATTCTCCGGGTAATACTGTTCCAAATGTATATGAGGACACAGATTTTCAAAACACATAAACAAAATTAGATAAGCCAGGTAAAAATAGCAACATCCAATTAAAGTTGAAGACACTAAAACTCCTCTCTCAGTAATTGGTAGACTTAGTAGACAACAAATCGACAAACATGTCGGAGAACTGAACCACACCATCCACCAATGGATCTAATCAACTTCATAACGCAAAATAAAAATTTAGCCAGAAAGCAAAGACAAAAATTAAAAGAAAAGTAAGATCATGTTATAACCAGGAAATTAAGAGTGGTCCAGCACACAGAAGGGTGCTATTACTGAAAGAGTTGGAAATAGTGACTTAGTTATTTTGAAACATTTTTTAAGGTGTTATTTAGCTGGAAATGACAGAAAGACTGACGATGGTGAATCTGGAAGTGGATCTTCCGTTGTCTGTATTTATCTTGTCTTCTTTTGAGGTCTGGGGTGTCTATACTTCCTCTGAATTACCTGACCCTACTACAGTGTCTGGCACAGAGCATCTCTCCAGTGAAGATGTATTAAATGAGTGGATAGTGATTGATAGATTCAAAAGAGTTGTGCAAGAATAGTGTCCGTTATTTGGCAAATCATCGAATGTGGCGTTTGAAGGAAGACAATGAATCAAGGTTGACTAGAAAGGTAAGCCCAAGGCCAGACGTGGTGGCTCATTACTGTAATCCCAGCCCTTTGGGAGGCCGAGATGGGCGGATCCCTTGACGCCAGGAGTTTGAGACCAGCCTGGGCAACACAGTGAAACCCTGTCTCTACAAAAAAAATACAAAAATCAGCCGGGTGTGGTGGTATGCATCTGTAGTTCCAGCTACTCAGGAGGCTGAGGTGGGAGGATCGCTTGACCCGGGAGGCGGAGGTTGCAGTGAACAGAGATCGCAGCGGTGCCCTGGCAATAAAGTGAGACCCTGTCTTAAAATAAAATAAAATGTAAAAGTTAAGCCCAGGCCGGGCGCGGTGGCTCACACCTGTAATCCCAGCACTTTGGGAGCCCAATGCAGGCGGATCACCTGAGGTCAGGAGTTTGAGACCAGCCTGGCCAACATGGTGGAACCCCATCTGTACTAAAAATACAAAAATTAGCCAGGCACCTGTAGTCGTAGCTACTTGGGAGGCTGAGGCAGGAGAATCACTTGAACCCGGGAGGCAGAGGTTGCAGTGCGCCAAGATTGCGCCATTATGGCGATCCCTAGACCCCTGGGATGGTGATCCCTAGACCACTTACGAACCAGATTTAAATAAACTGAAATAAACTAGGAACAAGAACATACAAGAATTGAGATAAGGGGAACAAATGATTAGTAGATCATTAAAAAGTAGATCTATGGGCGTGGTGGCTCACGCCTGTAATAACAGCACTTTGGGAGGCCGAGGCAGGTGGATCACCTGAGGTCAGGAGATTGAGACCAGCCTGGCCAACATGGTGAAACCCCGTCTCTACTAAGAATACAAAAAAATTAGCCAGGCATGGGGCCGGGTGCCTGTAATCCCAACTACTCGGGAGGCTGAGACAGGAGAATCACTTGAACCTGGGATGCGGAGGTTGCAGTGAGGGGAGATTGGGCCATTGCACTCCAGCCTGGGTGACAAGAGCAAGACTCCACCTCAAAAAGAAAAACAGTGGATCTATCTAAAAACTTATGTATAAAAACATTAAATGTAAATGATCTAAACCCATGAGTTGAAAACCAGAAATTGTCAGAATGTGTTACAAATGAATATGCTGACTATAGGAAAGTCACTAGTAATATGCTTATATATGACATTAAAAGTTACACAGCATATTGAAAGTAAAGAATGCGAAAAGACATGTCATTTAGGCATTACTCAAAGAAAGCTGTGGTGGATATATTCAAATCAGACAAACCAGATTTTAAATTGTAGAAAACTTCCAGGGATAAAGCTGTTACATAATTAGAGGTGTCAACACACCAGAGAAATAATGTCCCAAATGCATATAAGGACACAGGGCTTCAAAACTCATAAGCAAAATTGGATAATCCAGATAAAAACAGAAAAATCCAATTACATTTGCAGACGTTAACACTCCTCTCTCAGTAATTGATAGATCCAGCAGATAATAAACCAGTAAACACATTTGAGAACTGAACAACACTCATCCAGCAATGGATCTAATCAATCAACTTTCTAAAGCAAAATCACAATTTGCGTAGAAAGAAGAGGAAAAAAAATCAAAGAAAAGCAGGATCATGTTATAACTAGGAAATCAGGAATGTTCAGAGTGCAAAAGAGTGATATATTGAAACTGACGTTTTTGAAAGCGTTATTTAGCTGTAAATGACACGGAGACTGAAATGGTATCTTCCCTTGTCCATATTTATCCTGCCTTCTCTTGAGGACTGGGCTGCTTGAATCTTTAGAATCTCCTGAACTTACAACAGTGTCTGGCACAGAGCATCTTCCCTGTGAATGTGTACTGAATCAACGGAAAGGAATTGACAGATTCAAAAATGTTTTGCGGGAATAATGTTTACTCTTTGACAAGTCACTGCATGTGGTGTTTGAAGGAGAAAAATGTGTCAAAAGTTGACTTGGAAACGAAGCCCAAAAGGTAAGTAAAGGGGATTTGGGGAATGAGATATTTGGTGTGTGAATGAATGCGGTGCTGTGGAGAGGAGTAGGCGGTAAGATTGTGAACTGGAGCAGAGAAGGAATCACGTTTTAAAATCTAAAACATCTTCTCCGTTCAAGCTTTGATACTTAGCAGCTCTGGCACCTTAGAAACGAAACTTATCTGAGGTTCCATTACTTCTAGAAAGTGCAGATTAGGACACATAGTTTTGTTGGTGAAGTTCCATTGGACTATATGAAGTAAACTCAATAAATCTCTCAGTATAATGAATGGCATACATGATTTGCTTTACGCTTTTTGTAGCAGGGTTGTCTCCAGTCATGTAGATGCAAGCGGAGATAGAGAGTAAGACAAAGTAGTATGGACAGGAGACACCTTTAAAGACTATTTTTTCATTCCTTCATTCATTCAGTTGGTCAGTCAGTGAACTATTATGGACTGAACATGTCCTGGGTGTCTTTTCGAAAAAGGAGACCATGGGAGGTGTAAGAGTGACTAAGATCTCTGAAGGAGGGAGAAGCCAGATGACTGGGCCACAAGAGGGAAAAAGTCAGCAAAACAGGTGCAATTGTTCCTGGCCTCTTGCCTCAAGATGGTTGTATTGTTAGGTGAATACTAGAAATGGGTAGATTCCGCCTGTCCTGAGGAAAAAATTCCTTGGTTGCAGGATTGGATTGGCTGATAAAGAGTGATTTCCAAGCACCATTGATTGTGTTCTTTGAAAGTTAGGAACTGATAAAGCAGCAGTGCTTGGGAAATAACATGTGGGATGTCAACTCTTAGGCGAGAACTGCCTTCTTTCTGCAGCAGGCCACACATCAATCTCAAAATCTAAAGGTTTTGAGTTTGAACATCAGAGGGGATACAGTTTTTGCTGCTATTTTGGTTGAGGGAAACAAAATGGGTGCACTAAATAATGAAATGCAAATGCTATGAGATAGCAATTTGAAGACTGACTCAATGTTAGCTTAGAATGGAAAAGTGATTTAGGTTTTCTTTTTTTGGGGGGTTTTTTTTTGGCTTGTCAGTGTAAAATGAGTGGTAAAGGGATATAGATGACACAAGAAACTGCAAGCTATATCATATAATTGGTCTTTCTCGCTAGCTGATGGAAGAAACAGGAACTTTTTCATCCAAATTCCTGCTCTCAAGGTTACCTAATTGTAATTATGAGGTGAGTGGGTGAAGTCATTTCTTTTAACCTACATGTATTTCTCGAGCACATATCTTGTTAAGAGACTGTTTGGGGTACAGCCGTTTAACAGTGAAAAAACACATATATTCCCACCTTTGTGAAACTACCTTCTAGTGGATAGGAGTGAGGGGAGAAACAGAGCAGAAGCAAACAAGAAAAATACATAAGATGTTATGTGACAGTGTCTACTGGGAAGGAATCCGTAGGCGGTAAGGGACTTGGGAGTGTGGAGGTGGCCCATTCAGAAGCTTTTAGGAGCGGAATCTGAGAAGTTGTCACCTTGAAGACATCCTTTACCCACTCCCCATCCCCTTCCCCACTCCCCACTCCTGCTTCTTCCTTCAATCATCTTTCTTCACATGGGAAATGAGGACTCTGGGATTCACTGGCTGGATCGCAGCACCTAGAGATGGATCTGATCAGTAAGAACTGCTCAGTAAGCATTAGCTACTGCTTTGGTTGCCTTCCCCCTGTGGAGTGCTGGCCTCTTGGATTGAGCTTGCATCATCGGTGTTCAGTAGGAGCTTGCTTAGTGGACTTACAGGTTGAGGTTAGAACCCACCAGGATTCTTCTCCTGGGAAGAACAGGCTTCCCTCTAAGGCTTCCACAGACGGTGGGTGAGGAAAGAGCCCTAAATTGCTTGAAAAATTGATTGCTCTTTGGGCAAAGCAAGAAACCCTCCTACGGAAGGGCATCATTTGGGCATCTATCGGGGTCTCAGTACAAAGATGAGTGCTCAAGAGGTCAAGATGCTCAAGCGGAGAATCTGACCAGAATGTTCGTGGTACAGAGAAGCAATCCTGTTGGGAGGAGGAAGACAATTGAGGCCTTGGAATATAAGCTAAAGAAGCTTCAAAGGGAATACTAAAAAGATTCAGGCACAAATCCTTTACTACATTCTTTTGTACAAATCAAATTTTGCCTAGAAAATCATACCTTACTATACATCCCTATTGTGTTCCTCCACCATCTATTTTATTTTTTTAAGCGTTATTTCATTTTTATGTTCACAGAAGCTTGTTGCTACAACTAAATGAGCAAAACAGCCAGTAGCAACAGAAATGCGTTAATCTCTCTCCTCAGACCTTGAAAGCATTTTCCTTAAAGGTGAACAATATTCCACATACAAGGACTTTTACAGCACTCTGTGCCAGAAATTATACTGAATGTTTATTAATTTTTACGTAAGTCGGTCAATACAGTTTTTCAGCTTCTCCAAGTATTATTACTCCAGTGTTATAAATGACACTGAAGTAAAGGACATATCGCTCTCTTTATTCTGTGTATGTGTGTCTGCTTACAGCTAAGGACTTCCCAAATTATAGTTTTGTAAACATTAGTTCTAAATCATGCCGATCACTGGAATTTTGAAAACGTCAAAGCCAATCACATTAGTGTAGTAGAAAATACGGGTTTGCGGTGCATTGGCTCACTGTTTTATTCGCTATGGATCAGTGGAGTAGAAATTCCCAACGCGGAAAGGGGTTCATTCCTGTCTCTCAGCCTCAGCAAAGTTAAGACATTTCAGACCTTTCCTGACTTTGGATCTATTCCGCATGCTTTGTCCTTTACCACTATCCAATCCTAGGGGCATATAGAGCCACTCAGAGCCTTAGAAGTACATTCAGCGAAATGGAACCAATCACCATATAGTGTAGCCTATTGTTCTTCAGATCAAAATGCACCGTGTTGAGATAGCATGAATTCTACAGACCCGTGAAGCCCATGTGGACCACAAGACACTCTTTCCATCCTGCCTGCACACATATCCCTCACTCTTCATTGATTCATGCAGACTTTTAAAAGTGTTTAGCAATAAGCATCCTACCCCCAAGAAGCTTATGATCTCACGGAGAAGATGGCCAAGCAACAGACAATCACAACGTGGTGAATGCCACAAAACAAATTGTACCTGGATCTCCGTGAGTGCTAGGAGGAAGGCAACCCAAACTCAGAAAACTAGGAGAGGTGTCAGGGAAGACATTTCCCAGAAGATGGTGTTGTGTCTAACAAGGCCGTGAGACCAGCAAAGAGGAGGTGAAAGGCTCAGCGTTCTGTGGGACATTTCCTTAAGTCCAGTATCTCTAGAATTGAGTGTGGGAAGCTAAAAGAGCGGAAATAGAAATGAAAAATGGGAGTTC
>NW_012104164.1:6541-7782 GCF_000951045.1 Mandrillus leucophaeus | reverse complement strand
TTTCAGCCATCCCATGCTGTCCCATATTCTTGATTTACACACACACACGCCTTTATATTGATATATTATTACACATTTCCTTACTTCATTTTCTCCACCAATTATGTACCAGAGCTTCAGTCTATCCATATATTGCCACTGTTTTAATTTTTATTTTATTATTTTATTAATTTGAGATAGGTCTCACTCTGTTGCTTAGCCTGCAGTGCAGTGGCATGATCATAGGTCAGTATAGCCTTCATCTCCTAGGCACAAGTGATCCTCCCGTCTCAGACTCTCAAGCATATGGGACCACAGATGTGTGCCACTACACCTGGCTAATTTTTGACTTTTTTTTTTTTTTTTTTTAAGCAATAGGGTCTCACAGTGTTGCCCAAGCTTATCTTAATATCCTAGCCTCAAGCAATCTTCCTGCCTCAGTCTCCCATAGTGTTGGGATTACAGGAGTGAACCATAGTGCCTGATCTCAGTAGCCACTCTTACTTGCTCCTGCTACTTGCTAGTGATTACAAAATCGTTACATTCTTGTATTCTTGGTACCCAGAATGGAGGAAGTGTTTTATTCACGATGCATCTCAAACATCCTTCATAGTGCTTGCCATACAACAAATAAAAAATCCTAGCTAAATGAATACATATGTGTGTCTCTAAATCACAGGTTTTCATATAAGCCATTTGTGAACAATAAAAGTTTAGTATGACTCATTTTATTATATATTTTTGATTATAAATAAATAATGATGCAAAGCACCATGTTACTGGTATTTTTCTCGCATTTAGTTTTAGTCTCCCAATGTACAGATTATCTTCTGGAAAAATAATGTGGCATTAGAAGTCTAAGAATGCTTTAATAACCTTTATTATCAGTGAATTTTGCATTAGTTCAATGATCTGCTTTATAATACCTAATCCAGGTGACTATAATCTTACACACCTGGAAAATACTTTTTCCCCATTGTGTGTTCAGAGAGTATCTGTCCAGCTTGTATTTTACAAGTTCATACCCATGGAGGTTTATCTAGACTCTATGGATATTACTCTTCGAAATATCAGTGAAAAAATAAATATTTAATGAAACACTGGGTTCTATATTCTTTAAATTTAAGTTTAGAGGAAAAGTGCTGAAGGAATTGTAACTGTAATCACGACTGCTAAAATAGGTTGAGATGAACTATAAACTCTCTACAGATTGAATATGTTTAAAGAAAATAAGCCTAATATTCTGCAAAAAAAGTTCATCA
>NW_012104164.1:0-466 GCF_000951045.1 Mandrillus leucophaeus | reverse complement strand
TTGATTCCCATGTTTAATTCTGTCATTAATTTCCTCGTTTCCCAGGTAGATTCACATAGAAAATCTATTTCTGAAATTTAATATGGTAATTCAGGATGTTAACTAGCTATGGAGAGCTGAAACACTGGAAGTAACCAGCTCTGGTTACAACATTTGTACTGTCACACGATCAATCCTGGAGCAGTCAAAGAAAAGTTACAGTGGACAGAATTAAACAGAGAACGAGTTTACTGAAGTCTATTGCAATAGGGGTGAAGACTATTATTATAGAAAACGGGAGAGGAGCTGAATACCACTGAAACAATGGTGGAGAGTTACTGTTTTTTGTTCTGTTTTGTTTTTGGAGACAGAGTTTCTGCTCTTGTTGCCCAGGCTGGAGTGCAATGAAGCAATCTCAGCTCCTGGGTTCTTCAACCTCCACCTCCCAGGTTCAAGTTATTGTCCTGCTTCAGCCTCCCGAGTAGCT
>NW_012104163.1:2249-4000 GCF_000951045.1 Mandrillus leucophaeus | reverse complement strand
GCTATATTCTGTTCCTAGGTGGAATCACAGAACTGGTTGAGCCAGATTACGGGTCTGGGTGCAGGGTCTGCAAAATGTCTCAAGCACTGGTCTTAGCTTTTATAATAGTGATATTAGCCCTAAGAGCAATTTGAGAAGGTTCAGACTCTTGTAGCCAGAGGCTGCAGGACCCCTAAATTGTAATTTATAACCTTGTAGCCAATTTGTTACTTCTGCAAAGGCAAACTGCTCCCCGGGCAAGAAAGGGGTCTTTTTGGGAAAGGGCTGTTATCAATTTTGTTTCAGAGTCAAACCATAAATTCCTTCCCAAGGTTAGTTTGGCCTACACCCAGGAATGAACAAGGACAACTTAAAGGTTAGAAGCAAGATGGAGTCGGTTAGGTCTGATCTCTTTACTGTCATAATTTCCTCAGTCACAATTTTTGCAAAGGTGGTTTCATTTTCATTGGTATAAAATGTCAAGACCTACAAAACTTAACTTTTCTATACACAGTGAGAAAAATACAATCTGAAGTGGTCCTTGTTTAAGAAACTTTGGCCTTCTTTAGGTGGGAGGTGTTCTGTTTCATTCATTTTTAATGGCTAAGCTTAGTTAATGATTACTTCGTAAAATAACATTTGCAGAAAACTAGCCCTTTCAACGTTTATCCACTTGACAGATATTAAATAATGAATTGCTTAACTGTTTAATTAAGCAAGTATCTATTTATTGCTATTTACTATTGAAGTGGCATCGTTGTCTGGGGTAAATACCCAAGGCTTACTGTCTCACGCCAAGGAAATCGAGTATGCTAATGCAAGGAGTGAGTTTAGGAGTGGAGGTTTAATAGGCAAAAGAAAGAGAAAGGAGAATAGTTCCGACTTGTGAGAAAGAGGGCTTCTGAATGGGACTTCTAGCCCACAGCAGAATGCACCAGATTTTATAGACAGGCTTGAGGAGGTGGTATTGATTTACCTAGGGTGCATAGATTGGTTGGACCAGGCATGACGTTTACATAGCCCACAAGCAAGCTGGTCACCCCATCCTAATCTTATTATGCAAATGGGGTCTTTGCCTGGCCGGTGCCATGTTGCCTGCTCCTTACTGTACACTGACTGGCAAAGAGAAGGGAAGATGGAGCCAACATGTTGAACATGCCTAGTCCCAGGTAGCCTTTTCCTATTGGCACAGCTGCCGGCATTCAGCTTTGCAAGCTTCCAGCTTGCTTGTCTATGTCTGCAGCTCGATTTTACAGGCTGCTCTTTGTTAGAAAAGAAAATGATTTGGGGGCTGCTGTTCATTAAAAGGAAAACCTTACTGAGGACTTCCTTACCCTCACTATCTGCCTAATTTCTTCTTAACTCCTGTATCACTATGCTTGAGGTACTCTGTTAGGCACTGAGTAGTGAACAAAACAGATCCTGCCCTCATTCATGCTTCATTATTTTTGCTGTGATGTGGGCGAACTTCTCAGCTTTACTGTGATTTCTCTAATGTACTAGAATGTGCACAGTGTATAAAAGTTAAAAATGCTTTGCATTTCTTTGTATAATGAAGGAAGGCCTCCAAATGAAATATCTAATGAGATTTTTTTTTTATATGGCTAGGAAAATTTTAAGGATTGCATTCTGTCAGGAAGGAAAATAATATGATAATTTTTAATTTAGAAAATAATCAAATAAAAAATTTTATAAAATGACCAAGTGTAGCAGGGATAATTATAGTAATTATTACACCATGCTAAAGATATTTACTTAGAAATATAATGGAA
>NW_012104163.1:0-2199 GCF_000951045.1 Mandrillus leucophaeus | reverse complement strand
ACATGGACCAAAGGGCATGTCTTTTCCTCAAGTTAAATACTGTGATTTGCATTTGACACACTTAGAAAAATTATTTATATTGTATATAAATATATATCCATAAATACATATTATATATAAATAAAATGTATTATATATAAACACATATGACATAAATATAAATGATAAATATAAGACATATATACATTTTAAATATATATACATTTTAAATATATATACACATATATTGTGTTTGCATATATATATGTGTGTGTGTGCCTGTGTGTGTGTGTGTGTGTGTATATGTGATATATATGTATATATGGACAGGGTCTTGCTATCTTGCCTAGGCTGTTCTCTAATTCCCAGCTTCAAGCAATCCTCCTGCTTCAGCCTCCCAAAGCATTGGGATTACAGGTGTGAGCCACCATACCTGGCCCCGACACACAAATTTTCTGATCCAAAAGAGAAGCAGAGAGTAATTTGAGATGCTTCCCAATGATAATAAACAGGAAGAGAAAATGCAAATAAGAAGAAATGCTAGTTAGATCTTTCCACAAGCACAGTTTAGTTAAGCCATTATCTTTTAGAAGAATGTTTATTTTGGCAACTAGAATTGAGGTCTCAACTCTCGTTTGCCTGAGCCCAGAACGGAAACACACGTTGCTGAGGCAGATCCCTTTCTGTGGAGCCTGCTGACAAAGCTTCCCTTAAACATAGACAACTACATGAGAACAGGCCCCTGCCAACACTACAGGACACTGAAAGTAGACATACTTTCTAGTTCCAAGGTACACAAGCTTCGTTGTAAAGTTCCAAAGACTACATATTTTAAGGTTTTAGAATTATGTGGCTACTATTGCAGCTACTCAAATTTGATGTTGTATTAGGAAGGCTGTCATAGATAACAGGTAAATAAATTGGCATTGCTGTATTAAAAATAGAACTGTAATTACACACAAAAAAGATACAGGCCGTGTTTGGTTCACAGGCCATTGTTTACTGACCTCTTTTTACTTGTAAATTCAAAGGGAAATCCAAAGGCTAAAACATATTTAAGGAAAAGAAATACTGTGAAAGGAAATGACCAAGATGAACAACAATGCAATTCAGCCAAATGAAAGAAAAAAACAAAAAATAAGTAAAATTGTTAAAATCTCAGGTCATCCTCTCAGAAGGAAGTGACTATGTAAAAAAAAAAAAAAGAAAGAAAAGAAATGAAAATAAGAAAGGTATATTGTAAATTAAATGCTCCATGTAAACTTAAAAGAAAACAACAGATAGATTCAATATTAAAATGGAAATGACTTAAATTCAACTAAAATGGAAAGAAAAAAAATGTATGGACCAAAAAAAAAAAAAAAAAAGAAAATTTAAGGGGCATAAGAAACAGACATAGAAAGAGCAGAATGTCTTTACTTCCAGAAACACAGAATAGAAAACTTAGAAAAGAAAATAATAAATGCAATAAACAAAATTTCTCAGTATCGACAGCAAGCAAGCCTTTATACTAATGTAACCCATAAGATGCTAAACAAAATAACGCATACGTATGCAGGTTCTGATGACACAACAGAACTCCAAATACAGAAATGCAAGTCCTCAAGGTGTCCAGGGAAGGAGAGAGCGACACAAGTAGAGAGAGCAACAACACATTTTTCTTCAAAAAGTATACAAAATAGAAAGACTTCAGTCTATGGATGCCCCATCAAGTCCCCAGTTTGACATCTTCAACAGTTTTTAGTTGTTCTCTATCCTCCCAAATTAGGTCTGTTCCTGGACCTGCCATCACAGCTAATGGTGACTCTGTGTTTCCTGCATGTGCAACCCTGACAATTCACCAGCATTTTCTTCCTCCCTCATCTTCTTCTCCCATGACTCCGGCTTTTCCCTGATTTTCCACTTCCAACCAGTGACCACCAGTAAACCATATGTAGAAGGATGAAAAGAATACTTCTGAGTCATACTTGAGGAAAAACAGATGCTGGGCTACACACAGTTTCCCCCTGTTTTTTCCCCTTTTTAACTCAAATAGTAACTGAGGTAAGAACTAATAACCATGTAGGGATGTAGGAAGATGCCATATACTGAAAGGAGGGTTTCTGGGAAGGGCAGGACTGTGTGGATTAAGTGAAGACACATTGAATGAGCCATCTGATTCCACTCTGTGTGGAGTCCTTGACTCCATGAATTCACCTGCAAGTATTTTATTAATAAACT
>NW_012104162.1:2864-5168 GCF_000951045.1 Mandrillus leucophaeus | reverse complement strand
CAAAGAAGAGCCCACAGGCCCTATCCTTACGGTGCTCGCATCAGAGGAAAGCAATAAAGGACACACAGTCTCTCTGCCACCAGGTTAGTCAGGTTGGTTGGCCTATCTAGGAAATGCATCTATTCTAGGCTAACACTTAAGATACAGAAGTCAGGTGGTGTTAGGGGAGGAACTTTCTTTTAGCTGGAGTACTCACTCCCTGATCACCTGAACTCTCGACGTGAAAAACAAGCAAACTGCCAAAGACCGATGCCTGGCTACTAATCGACATGCCAGCAGCTCTCTCCGTAAACTGACAGTCTCCTACATTCTCCCATGCTGCTAAATCAAGTTCCAACCAGTCACAAAATATAAAAACCAACTCTGGGAGGTCCTGGAGAGCTACAAAAAGCAGGCAGAAAGTGGAGGGGAGTTGTCCCCTGAAAGGAGAGAGCTGCACCAAGTAAAACATGTTTCTAAAAATGGCTAGAGCGCAGTAGAAGCCGTGATCCTCCCAACTTGAAGAGTCCAAGACAGGGCTTGGGGAGGACAGGGTGGCTGAACAGTGAGGGGCATATCTCAGAAAGGAGTCACTGGGGAAGAGGCAGTCTAAAATCTGTTAGTAAATTCTGCCTAGGTCCTGGCCAGTGGTGAGCCATCCACGCACACAGAGACCCCAGAGTCCAGCAGAAGGAGGCAGCCAGAAGGTCAACAGCACCAAGCAGAGACTGCAGCAGATATTTTCATTTGAGTCCAGACAAATTAACTTCCAGAACAAAAATCAACACTCTTCAGAAAAAAGAAGTCACTGCAGTCATCATCCACAATGTCCAGTACACCATCAAACAGGCCTAGATGTTCAAAGAAACGGGAAGATGTGACCCATAGTCGGAAGAAGCCAACAAAATGATCCTGAGATAATGTAGGTGCTGAAATTAGCAGAGAAGAACGTTAAAGCAGCTAGTATGTGTTCAAAGATTTAATGACAACATGATCACAATAAACAAATGACAGAGCAGAGAAATAGAAACTAGAAAATAAGTGAAAATTCTAGAAAAAAAAACTACTGGAACTGAAATTTTAAAATTCACTAAACAAACCTAATAGCAGTTTGAAGATGGTGAAAAATTACATATCCAAGAAGTTCAACAAATCTTGAGCAGGACAAATGCAAAGCAAACCCTCCTAAGAACATCACAAACAAACTGCTGGAAGCCAAAATTCCCGAGAGGAGCTTGAAAGCACATCACCACATAACCCAAAAGAGCAACACAGCTACCATAATGACCGACTTCTTAAAAACAGCAAAGGGGCAACGTGATGAGACTACGAAAAAATAAAATGAAAAGTAAAAATTGCCAGGTGTGGGGGTACATGCTTGTAATCCCAGCTACTCAGGAGGTTGGGGCAGGGGGATTGCTTGAGCCCAGGAGTTTGAGACTGCAGTGAGCTATCATTGCACCACTGCATTCCAGCCTGGGCAAAAGAGTAAGACTCCATCTCAACTTAAAAAAAAAAATTGAACAAACATCAAAGAGATCAACATTGATGAGAAAAAAGAGAATTAGAGGATCAACCTAGGAGGTCCAACCTCCAAATAAAAGTTCCAGAAAGAGAAAACAACAAAACTGAAAGAAAATTATCTTCGAAATTTAAAAACTTCTATCCTCAGCCTGAAGGGGCCCACGGGGTGCCCAGCATAATAAATGGAAGCAGATGCCATCATCAGGTTTCTTAGAACACTGAGGGAAAAGAGCCACTTCTATGAGCTTGGGGCGGGAGACATCACACACACAAGAACTGAAATCGGAATGGCATCAGACTTCTCAACAGCACGGAAACCAAATGCCATGAAGCACCATTTTCAAAATTCTGAAAAAATCATTGTCAGTCTAAAATTTTATACCCAGCTAAGTTACAAGGTAACCAAAGAGTAAAATAAAGATGTTTTCTAGATCAAGGACAAAAAAAAAAAAAAAAAAAAATCCTATGTGATGTTTCTTAGGTATCAAAAGAGTAGGACTTCAGCAAAACGAGGAGTGAGCCAAGCAGACAGAGAAGAGCAGGACCCAGTGCACAGGGAGCCCCACAGATGGAGGACAGCACGGGGAAATGCGGGTGACGGTGGCGCAGCAGGTCTCCTGGAGACCAGGGCAAGCAGGATCTAGGAGAAGGCTCCCAACCACAAAGGGGTGGGGATGGGGCTAGTGTCCTGCATGCAGTGAAAAACAAACCATTTTGATAGGTGGGTGATTAGAAGATGCGAATCCACAGGGCTGTGTGAGAGGACCTGTGCTCAGGGCACTCCTTGGCTCAATAATGAGC
>NW_012104162.1:0-1231 GCF_000951045.1 Mandrillus leucophaeus | reverse complement strand
CCAGGTACTCAAGAGGCTGAGGCAGGAGGATGGCTTCATCCAGGAGTTCAAGGCTGTAGTGAGCTATGATTGTGCCACCGCACTCCACCTGGGCAACAAAGTGAGACCCTGTCTCTAAAAAGAGAGAATAAAGAGGAGGACAATGGAAGCAGGGCAGGAGCCGGGAGCCAAGGAATGAAGTCAGCCCCCAGAAACTGATCGGGGGGGCAAACAGTTATCCTCCAGCTCCCAGAAGCTGACCAAGGGGGCAAACAGTTCTTCAACCCGCAGAAACTGATCAGGGGGGCGAACAGTTCTTCTCCAGTCTCCAGAAGCTGACCGGGGGGCAAACAGTTCTCCTCCAGACTCCAGAAGCTGACCGGGGAGGGGCGAACGGTTCTCCTCCAGACTCCAGAAGCTGACCGGGGAGGGGGGCGAACGGTTCTCCTCCAGACTCCAGAAGCTGACCGGGGGTGGCGAACGGTCCTCCTCCAGCCCCCAGAAGCTGACCAGGGGGGCAAACGTTCTCCTCCAGTGCCTCAGGAGGGCGCTTGGTCAACCAACGATGACACCACAGTTTCAGCCCAACTAGGGGGAATAAACTTTTGCCATTTTCAGCCACTAAGTGAGTGGTGCTTTGTCACACAGCAATAGGAAACTCATACAGCTGGGAAGGGAAATGTTTCCAGGAATTCCACCAAATTCAAATAAAATGTAAAATGCTCTGGGCTTTAGGATTTTGCGTGCTTGAAGCCCCGCATGTGTTAAGTCGTAACTAATGAGTTGTTTATTCCCTCAGCCTGTTTTTTGTTGTTGTTGGTTTGTCTTTGTTTTTGAGATGGGGTTTTTCTGTTTTTGAGACAGAGTTTTGCTCTTGCCGTCCAGGCTGGAGTGCAATGGTGTAATCTCGGTTCACTGCAACCCCCGCCTCCCAGGTTCAAGCGATTCTCCTGTCTCAGCCTCCCGAGTAGCTGGGATTACAGGCGCGTGCCACCACACCCGGATAATTTTGTATTTTTAGTAGAGACGGGGTTACACCATGTCGGCAGGCTGGTCTCAAACTCCTGACCTCAGGTGATCCACCCGCCTCGGCCTCCCAAAGTGCTGGGATTACAGGCGTTAAGTCACCGCACCCAGCCCAACCTGATTGTTTTGCCTGGCCCATCTCAGACAAAAATAAAGGTCCAAAGACAATGTGATCCGCACACTGCCAACCAGGCCCGCAGAGCCCGCTCAGCCCCCTTCCATCAGC
>NW_012104161.1:4664-6972 GCF_000951045.1 Mandrillus leucophaeus | reverse complement strand
CTAAGATTTTATTAAAAATTGGGTTTGACATCAATAATGCACTAATGCAACAGTGACATTTGGCTTATTTGGTACGAAAATCATACAGGAAGCATTATGAAATGTTGCTTGGTTTTCTTTAAGCTTTATTTGTATAAATATATTATTGGTATGTGTTCTAAAATAATGAGAAACTCCTATAATTCTAATGACTTAGTGTAGGTTTTTAATAATTATAATTGTTTCATAAAATCATTCTATGCCACAAAGTTAACCACATTCCTTTGTCAATCGTGTTTTTGACTGGCTGTCCTAAGACATTTTGTCATCCACAGACAATTGTTGTCTTGTTTTAATCCTCTTCAACAGGTGGTTCATAATCAACTATAGAACTCTAACAGGTGTTCTTAAAGGCAAATTTCTAATAACTTTGGAACTTGTAATATTAGAACAGAAGAAACAACTTTCAGAACTCTCATGAAGAGCTGGAATGTTCATGAATATCAAATAGACAGGAGTTAACCGAATTAACTGAACCAATAGAAAACGGAAGTAATCTTTTTAGCTTTGCTTAAAATGCTGCTGATCCTTTGTTTTGTTTTTCAGAGACAATGAAACTTTTCTTTAGAGCTATTTACAGCTTGTAGCAATTAAGTATACTCCTGTGAACAAAATTTGGAGCACATTTGTTTCTCTCTACCTGATTTCTCCAGAATTTGGAAACTAGTTGTGAGTTTTCTTATGTCAATATAGTTATTTGCATAAGTTCAACAAGAGTCTGTTTTATTTTGTAATGCACACAATTAGAGAAATCGGTTATTTTGACAAGGCTTTGACTGCAATGGTATGTTTTCCTTTAAGGAGTTAAACTTGACTTATTAGGCCAATAAAAGCCCCTTGGGGGAACTGGCCTCATACCTTGTATGAGTCCCTGTTCAGGGTTTCTGATCTGTGGTGGGTAAAGAATGCAATTTTCTGACAGATTCAGGAGCCCCAAGTGATCTTGGGACCTCAAGAGGAAAAAATTTACCCAATTCATAGATATTTGAGGGTTAAACACCCATGGCTGGGCTTGGCTTTAAAAAAACTATTATCTTAAGTTCCTTCTATGGAACAGAGTTCCATCAAAGCCAATTTAAAAAGAGCTTATGTAGAAAATAATTATTCTTGCTGCACTTTATACAAATTATCAGACCAAGTATAATGAAGCAAATTGGTCTTACTATGATTTGTCTTTAGTAAAAATGGGAAAGTGGAGAGAGAAATATTATATTTCAAGAACCATGGTACACTTATTAAATTCTAGTCTCATTAGTTGTTTTAACGTTTGTTTCTGCAATTTAGGCTAACCCTGCATATTCCTGTAAAACCAAATAGTGATCTCTGACTATTGCTCAGAAGAAACAAGAGGGATAGGTAATGTAAAAATCTGGATCAGTATTCTAATTCTGGGCACATTACAATAGCTAAAAACCCCATATCAGCTTAGTTCTAACAGTTGCCCAGTTCATGAAAAGCCTTCTAACTCAGTTTACTTGGAATAACTTTACTTATTTTGCTTTACTCTTGTGAACATATTGCTGTTGTATTCTTTGTATAGGAATACAGAACAAGCTTACTGAATGTTTTCGTAAGACTTATTAATCTTCCAGGTATCACCTCTTGTCGAAATTTGAGAGTCATGAATGGCCCTCGCCATACTGATGTTTTCTGACTGAGCTTCTCTCTACCCTGAACACAAGAGACCCTGATAGGAAGAAATATAATCTCCCCATTCAGCCTGAAGAAGTTACAGAAGATGAATTTTCATCCCTTTGCGACCCTTAGCGTTAAGGGTTCTCTTATAAAAGGGAGGGGCATATGTTAGAGACATGTGAACCAGAGCAACTCCATCTTGTTTTTTGTTTTTGTTTGTTTTTTGAAATGGAGTCCTGCTCTGTCGTCCAGGCTAGAGTGCAGTGGTATGATTTTGGCTCACTGCAACCTCCACCTCCTGGGTTCAAGTGATTCTCCCACCTCAGCCTACGGAGTAGCTGGGATTACAGATGTATGCTACCACGCCAGGCTACTTTTTGTTTGCATTTTTAGTAGAGATGTGGTTTTACCACATTGACCCGGTTGGTCTCGAACTCCTGACCTCAGGTGATCTGCCTGCCTGGCCTCCCAGAGTGATGGGATTACAGACGTGAGCCACTGCACCCAGCCACATCTCCATCTTAAATAAGAGCTGGATAAAATGAGGCTGAAACCTACTGGACTGCATTCCCACATGGTTAAGGCATTCTAAGTCACAGGATGAGGTAAGAGGTTACCACAAAATACCGGTCAT
>NW_012104161.1:0-1014 GCF_000951045.1 Mandrillus leucophaeus | reverse complement strand
CTGCCAGAACAGAAATGTAAGCCCTTTCACTGGAGTTGCTGAAGCATCTTGCAGGCTGCAGGCAGAGGATGACAGCCAAGGACAGATGCAGCTGGGATGCCTGAAGCTGTCATAGAGGAAGCGGCCTGCTGGAGACAGGTTCTCGGGAGAGCAGAGGGACAAGCCCAGGGGAGGAGCAGAGAGGCAGAGTGGGAGAGGGACTCCGCCCTCTATTCCACTCCCCAGGATTTTAAAAGCATAAGGATCCAGTGGCTGAAATAGTTTAGGCTCCCCACACGCCAAGCAGAGAATACACAGCACATCTGTTTTAATGTTTATACTTTCTACATGGAAAGAGCTAAAAAATTTTTCTGAAAATTCAGGAGAGGGGAGATTAGATTTACCATTCAGGAGACCCAAAGAAGGTTATAAAATGCAGGAAGAAACCTGGTAGAACCTTGATTTAGCCATCTACCAGCACTCAGGATGAAAGAATTAAATTTCAGTCT
Organism: Mandrillus leucophaeus; assembly: GCF_000951045.1. Classification (NCBI taxonomy): domain Eukaryota; kingdom Metazoa; phylum Chordata; class Mammalia; order Primates; family Cercopithecidae; genus Mandrillus; species Mandrillus leucophaeus. The sequence continues at coordinate 526 of NW_012104161.1, read as the reverse complement.
ACAGAGAATTAATCAGCCACTATCTCCAATTGATTAGATTGCAACTTGATGGTGCAGTAGTGGGAATATAAAGAAAACCAGATTGCACTGGCCCTTGAAACATGAAGAGGGCAATCCCTTCCCCAGAAATCCAGTGTGGAATGAAAAACCAGACTGACAAAGTCAGCGCAATGTTATTTGGCTTTATTTTCATAAAAATACTTGTCTAAGAAGACCATTAGATTTGGAAATGAGGGCCAGAGGTCAGGGGCCCTCAGGGAAACTTGTGATGCTCCAGCAGAGTAACAGAAGGCAGCCTGCAACTTTCCCAGTTGAGAGGACCTTGGGAATTTCTACTTCTGCTTTTCTGAGCTCTTTCAGAACATTTGCCGGTGCTTTTAAATCACATCTCAGACTTATACCTGAACATGGATTCCTAACTTCCTTAACACCAATCCTTGCCCTACACACTTAATTAAATATTACAATCATCCTTGACTCCTCTACCGTCTCTTTCTTGCCCTCCTGACCCAGTTAGTCTCCAAGT
>NW_012104160.1:5482-6886 GCF_000951045.1 Mandrillus leucophaeus | reverse complement strand
GCTGACATTATGGGCCAGATCATTCTGTATTGTGCGGTGCTGTCCTGAGCACTCTAAAATGTTTGGTAGCACCTATCATCCCACGCTAAATATCATTAGCAATTCCTCCATCTCCCCTGTTTCTCTTTTTATTTTATTTTATTTTATTTTATTTTATTTTTGAGACAGAGTCTTGCTCTGTTGCCCAGGCTGGAGTGCAGTGGTGCGACCTCAGCTCACTGCAACCTCTGCCTCCCGGGTTCAAGCGATTCTCCTGCCTCAGCCTCCTGAGTAGCTGGGACTACAGGTATGCACCATCATGCCTGGCTAATTTTTGTATTTCTAGTAGAGACGGGGTTTCACCGTGTTGGCCAGGCTGGTCTCGAATACCTGACCTCAGGTGATTCGCCTGCCTCAGCCTCCTGATGTGCTGGGGTTACAGGCATGAGCCACCATGCCTGGCCTCCTCTATCTCCCTTGTGACTGCCAAAAGTATCTCTAGACATTGCCAGATGTACCCTGGGGATACAACTGCCACCCTTCCCGCCCCCCACCTCCCACATTTGAGAAGTGCTTCAAGGCAGTTGCTTTCACTGGCTCATTTTACAGCTGAGGAGAGTGAGGTCTAGAGGGTGAAGGGAGGTCACTCACTGTTCCAGTCAAAATCTAAGTAGCCTGAATGAGTCAGGGACAAGTTGAGGCTTTCACCTGTTGATATTTGCTGTAAAAACGAATTTGTTCTTTACCACAGGAGCTAAATTCTTTGGTCGCTAATTTAGTTTGCCAAGGCAGACGGTTCTGGAAGGGAAGCTGGATGACTTAGAATGTGGGTGTAATAAACACTGCAAATTAAAAGAAAAAAAAAAAACCATCTTTACCGATGGAAGCAGACTCCACAGTTTCTCATTTTGCATTTGGTTCACAAGGTAATGAGGGCCTCTCATCTGTGCCCTAGGCTCTCACTGCTCCCATATATGCAACTCTGAGTCTGACAGCACAGTGCAGGGACACCCCCAGATTATGGCTGGCACCCCAAACCCTCATCACTGTGCCCTGCGATCTACCTCTTTGATGCTAGGTTAAGATGTTCCCCTATTTCTGAAAGGAAAAAATGCACAAAGTCAGCAGGACCCACCCTGGGCTGTTTCATAGTCCTGCCTACTTCCTCATTGTCAAGGGGTACCCACAATTCATCATTAGGTTGTTCATGAGTTATCTTAACTGTTGGAGGAGACATAACGCAGTCTACACGGGTCTGTTTCTTCCCCCTTTTCCTTCTTCCTACAGGGCAGCTCTGACACACTGCAACACAGGTGGTCCTCATTCTCTTTTCAACTTTTGCAAAACCTCTTCTCACTAGAGCACTGCCTTTTTGTTTTTCTTCTTTCAGAAACCTAGAAGCTTTTTCAGGTTTTCTTTTTTTTT
>NW_012104160.1:0-347 GCF_000951045.1 Mandrillus leucophaeus | reverse complement strand
AACTTTATCATAATAATAAAAAAATCAGTAATGGCAAATCCTGAGGTCTGTGTACTAGGAACTGAGAAAAGCACTTTATATATGTTATTGCTTTTTTTTTTAAACTTAAATCCATATCACAGCCCTATTTTTATTGCCATTTTGCAGATGGGGAATTTGAGGCTCGGAGAAGTTAAGAGGTTGAGTGTCCAAAACCACCCAGCCAGCATGAGGCACAGTAGAAATCGAAACTCAAAGTTCAGCATAATTTCTTCCTTTATCTCAAAAAGAAGAGGCCGAACACAGTGGCTTATGCCTGTAATCCCAGCACTTTGAGAGGTCAACATGGGAGGATCGCTTGAGCCCAG
>NW_012104159.1:1157-1489 GCF_000951045.1 Mandrillus leucophaeus | reverse complement strand
GCTGGGATTACAGGTGTGAGCTACCGCACCTGGCTGAATGAATTAATTAGCATTTAATACCAGTTTCTTCATGTGTAAAATGAGAAAGTTTGACTTGTTTTAGACATTAATAAGTAGCATATACAAAATATATTTATTTTTCTTTTTGGCCAAATAAATGAGGAGAAAATAATATATTATGCATTTTTCCTGAAAATTCACAATGTTTATTGACATGTTAACATCTCATAGAAGTCTTAAATAAACTAGTGAAAGACCCTGTTAACTTTATTCAAAACGATAGTTCCAAAATTTAAATTATAAACTTTCCTCCCTCTGGCCGGGCACGGTGG
>NW_012104159.1:0-1107 GCF_000951045.1 Mandrillus leucophaeus | reverse complement strand
ATATAAATGTGGCTATGCATTGAACTGTGGATTGTCTTTCTGTCTTATTGTTTTGTCAATTAAGAACCTGAGTCTTTGAAGTAATCCCCTCTGACAACTCGTTTTGACACAGAGCTGCCAGGAATCATCCATTCCAATAAGAAGTGACAGTACTAAGATTAAACTATCATTTCTTTATGAACACTGTGAAGGTGCATTTAGTTATAATTAGTATGCATGCTTTGACAGACCAGACATTTGCAGCATTCTTTCAAATAAAACGACTAATTAACTATAAATTAATATTTATAAGACAATCTAGTGCCTGAAGTTGACTGTATGTATAGGAAGATGATTTCAAGAAGAAAAATAATAAACTAGCATTATCTGTCTTTCAAGGGGTCGGGAAAAAGATACTTTAAAATAGGACATGAGCTGTTATATTTTTTCCTGGTTTGAAGTATTTTATTTTAGGCTTTTAAATCTTTATTTAGGAAATGCTTTTTAGATCAGCAGATTTTTCTGTGTAGACAAATGGCTACATTGGCTGATCATTCATGTCTCAGTTAAAAAGGATTGTCCACTGTGGAGTGCTGAATGGACTCCATTTATACAGGGAAGTTGTATTTGAAATTTCTGCAGCTTTAACATAGATGGGGGGTAGATCAATACATATAGAAAGATAGTACAAAACATCATTTAGAAGGCCCCTCCAAGTCTAGGTGAAACCTATAAAAGGTATAGTAAAATCTAAGGAATGAACAATGGCTTCATTGATGTTGGAGTAGAGAGCAGCTTTACATGTTCTACTTTTTCTTTGTTATTTTTTACATACAAATATGCAGTATTTGAAATTGAAATTACAATATAATAAAGTGTCTTTTGAATCTCTACGGGTTCAACCATAATCACTGTATAATCACTCCATTTGGTGTGATAAACTCACTTACCTAATATCAGCCCTCCAGAAGTTCTCTACATCATAAATGATTTTTTTCCCAAAGCACTGCTAGAGATATAATATACAACTTACATTTTTTTTGTTTATTGTTCATTGATTGTCTCCTTCACTAGACTCAAAGCACCTCAAGAAAGAAGTTTTTTGTAACGATTTTCCTAGCACATGAT
>NW_012104158.1:845-1202 GCF_000951045.1 Mandrillus leucophaeus | reverse complement strand
TGTTGTTTGTTGTTTGTTTGTTTGTTTTTAGAGACGGAGCCTCACTCTGCAGCCCAGGCTGGAGTGCAGTTGTGTGATCTTGGCTCATTGCAACCACTGCCTCCCGGGTTCAAGCAATTCTCCTGCCTCAGCCTCCCAAGTAGCTGGGACTACAGGCATACACCACCAGGCCCGGCTGATTTTTTTTGTATTTTAGTAGAGATGCGGGTTCACCATGTTGCCCAGCTGGTCCCGAACTTCTGAACTCAGGCAATCCACCCAGCTTGGCCTCCCAAAGTGCTGGGATTATGGGCATGAGCAACCGTGCCCAGCCGGTGTTTGTCTGTTTTCTGTTTCCCTTAAGTAAGCCTCATGCAG
>NW_012104158.1:0-795 GCF_000951045.1 Mandrillus leucophaeus | reverse complement strand
AGAATCTATACCATAACGTGATCTCCGGGTGCTTTGGATGCACTGAGTTAACCTTTCTGAGCTTCAGGTGTATCTCCTGGTAACCATCTTTTCTAGATGTGTATAAGAGACAGGAGTTAACCTTTCTGAGCTTCAGGTGTATCTCCTGGTAACCATCTTTTCTGCCTTCCTGGCTTCTACGAGGGTTGATTATACACATCTAGATGTGTATAAGAGACAGGTTTTCTGTTTCCCTTAAGTAAGCCTCATGCAGGCAGGGGGGTTGGGTATGTTTTTTCTGTTTTGTTAACAGTGCCTGACAAATAGTAGCTGCCCTGTGTATTTACTGAGTGAGTGAGTGAATGAGTGAATTACAGAAAAATTAGAATTGAAGAAATTCAAAAAGGAAAATGGAGCATTTGCTTGCCACACCACACAGCAATTGCATTTCTAGCAATTTTAACCAAGAGGAATGAAAATATATGTCCATGAAAGTAGTTTTATGTGAATCTTCATAGCAAGCTTATTTAAAATAGGCAAAAACTAGAAGAGATCCAAATAGCTGTCCATAGGAAAATGATCAACACGCTGTGGTATAGCCAAACAATGAAACCACACAGCAATCAAAAAGGAGAAACAGCTGAATGAAGCAGGCAGGTCGTTCATTAGTCTGATGACTAGAAGGGGCGGGAGGAAAAGGGCCCTGCTAGGAAATGCTCCATCTCGATTGTGTTCCTGGCTGTGTGGTGTGTACACTTGCCGAAGGTACTGAGTATATCTTTAATTTGGGTACATTTTAGGGCCTCAATGAATTTC
>NW_012104157.1:4585-4913 GCF_000951045.1 Mandrillus leucophaeus | reverse complement strand
TCTCAGCTCACTGCAAGCTCCTTCTCCCGGGTTCACGCCATTCTCCTGCCTCAGCCTCCGAAGTAGCTGGGACTACAGGCGCCCGCCACCTCACCCGGCTAGTTTTTTGTATTTTTAGTAGAGATGGGGTTTCACCGTGTTAGCCAGGAGGTCTCGATCTGCTGACCTCGTGATCCGCCCGTCTCGGCCTCCCAAAGTGCTGGGATTACAGGCTTGAGCCACCGCGCCCGGCTAGGACTTCTTAAGCTTTAATTAATTCTACTCCCTCCACCTTCTCTCTCTGGGAATTTAATTGTGTATATGGAGTTATCTGTTTTTCCTGAGACCA
>NW_012104157.1:0-1005 GCF_000951045.1 Mandrillus leucophaeus | reverse complement strand
AATATCCAACCAATGACACTGAATCTGGAAGCAGGATCGCTGTCCACATACCTCTCACCTGGGAGCCTACCACTGCTTCCTTTCTTCCTCCCTTCCTCCTTCTTTCAACTCACGTGCTGTGGAGCAGAGTCTGTCCCTTACAATTTCCTGGGAATTAGTATGACATAATTCTTTCTTGAGTCATGACTGGAGAAATAATAGTCATTTCAACAAATGGAGCTGAAACATTTGGGCATCCATATGTAAAAGAAATCATACCTAATGCTAGATATAAAAATTATTAGATTGTAATTTAAAAAATTAAAAATTAAACTATGAAACTTCTACAATAAAACAAAAAAATCTTTGTGACTTTGGGTTATGCAAAATATTTTAGATATGCCAAAAAGGTATAATTCAAAAATAAATATAGGACTTCATCAAAATAAAAAACTTCTGCTTTTCAAAAGGCACTGCTAGGCAAATGCAAAGAAAATTCACAAATTCACAGACTTGGAGACAATATTGTAAAACACATATCTTACTAAGGACTTGGGTCAATAATTTTTTTTTTTTTTTGAGATGGAGTCTTGCTCTGTTGCCCAGGTTGGAGTGCAGTGGCATGATCTTGGCTCACTGCAAGCTCCGCCTCCCGGGTTCACGCCATTCTCCTGCCTCAACCTCCCAAGTAGCTGGGTCTACAGGCGCCCGCCACCACGCCTGGCTAATTTTTTTGTATTTTTAGTAGAGACAGATTTCACTGTGTTAGCCAGGATGGTCTCGATCTCCTGACCTGTGATCTACCCCCTTGGCCTCCCAAAGTGCTGGGATTACAGGCGTGAGCCACTGCACCAGGCCAATATTTTTTAAATTCTCAAAAATAGGTAATAAAACAGAAAATATGGGCAAAATATTTGAAGAGACATTTTAACAAAGAAGATACATGGGTGGCAGGTAAGCACATGAAAAGATACTCAACCTAATCAGTCATTAGAGAAACGCAATTTAAAAGCAAAGTGAGATACC
>NW_012104156.1:533-1219 GCF_000951045.1 Mandrillus leucophaeus | reverse complement strand
AAGAAAACACTTTTTAAAGAGCTTTACTGTAAACAAGCAGTGGAATGGGACTGGAGCCAGAAGGCAAATGAAACCAAAGATTTTGTTCTGTTGTTGTTGTTGTTGTTGTTGTTGTTGTTGTTGTTTGAGACAGAGTCTCGTTCTGTCGCCCAGGCTGGAATGCAGTGGCCAGATCTCAGCTCACTGCAAGCTCTGCCTCCCGGGTTTACACCATTCTCCTGCCTCAACCTCCCGAGTAGCCAGGACTATAGGCGCCCGCCACCACGCCCGGCTAGGTTTTTTTTGTATTTTTTTTAGTAGAGACGGGGTTTCACTGTGTTAGCCAGGATGGTCTTGATCTCCTGACCTCGTGATCCGCCCATCTCAGCCTCCCAAAGTGCTGGGATTACAGGCTTGAGCCACTGCACCCGGCCTGTTCTGTTGTTTTATGATAATATTGCATGCTGTTATGTTGATGTGAATGATCTAACAGAAAGAAAACAACAGTGATGACACAGGAGAGAAAAGAATCGCTGAAGTGAAAAACTTGAATAAAAGAGAAGAGATGGGATCCAGGTCATAATGTAGTCCAGAAGAATTAGAAAAGAAGATCCAGATCTGGGAGAATCTGAGAAGTCTTGTTTTCAAGATAAGGCTGGTTCTTGCTCAAGGTGGCCTGTCTAATTTGGAAAAGGATTCCACTGGTA
>NW_012104156.1:0-483 GCF_000951045.1 Mandrillus leucophaeus | reverse complement strand
GAATTTATATTCAGGCAAAACCTGAAAAGATAGTCAAGAAATGCAAGAGATGGGGTAAGTACATTTGAAGGGGTATAGGGAAGTAGGCCACGCTCAGAAAGGTAGACAAGAGGTTTAACCATAGGCGTTTGGAGTTATACTACAAAATTTAATATTACATCACTGGATTTGAACCAATAATCAACTGTGAATCACACCTAGCCAAGACTTCTATATAATGTCAGGCTTTGCCAAGATTGACTAAGAAATTAGGAGACCCTGGGCCTGTTATATGAAGGTTAAGTGTGACTATAGCTAATGAAACTGCAGTTGCTAGCAGTGTTAAGAAAAATATTTATTGACTTGGTTCTACTTGTTTTAATGGATATTTAAAATATGTGCAAAGTGTAAGTGGATTGATTTTGAATGTCATTAATTCTTTGCTAGAGTATTGAAGGAAAATGGCAAGCACAGAACTATGGAACCGTAACAGATAAATCCTTT
>NW_012104155.1:4940-6122 GCF_000951045.1 Mandrillus leucophaeus | reverse complement strand
ACGGGGCGGACGTCCCCGCCGTCACCTCCTCTGCCCTCGGTCGGGAGGGCGCTCCCCCGCTGCACTACCGGGCCGAGCTGGGCAGACCCCCATCCTCCCACCTAGGGGCTCCTCGTTCTGCTCCCTCGTCTCCCTCTGCTCTCCGGCCGCTTCTCCTCGCCCTCATCTCTGGGACAATTGTTTCAGCCTTGGAGTGTGTCCGAGCACGAGCACCTTCTCCTCCTCCCTGTTCCCCATATTTTAAAAAAAAAAAAAGTCCCATCCTAGCCGGGTCTGTGGTCTCAGCTACTCCAGAGGCTGCCGCAGGAGGATCGCTGGAGCCTGGGAGGGGAAGGTGGCTGCAACGAGCCGTGATTGTGCCACTGCACCCAGCCTGGGCGACAGAGCAAGACCCTGTCTCAATCAATCCATCCATCCATCCATCCCATCCTAGCCGGCTCTGTGGTCTCAACTACTCGGGAGGCTGCAACTTACTGGTCACAGGAATGACCCAAGGCACTAGATAAAAATTCAGATTCCTGCAGACTCTGATTCGGAAGGTCTGAGTGGTGGTGTCGGGGGAGAGGTGACGGCTCCCCAGAAGTCTGTATAACTGACAAGCAGAAGATTCTAATGGAGAAACTGGGCTAGATTCAGTCACTGACTGTCCTTGCTTGAGCCCTGGAGGTTGAGGTTGCAGGGTGCTGTGATCGTGACACTGCACTCCAGCCTAGGCGGCAGAGCAAGACCCTGTCTCAAAAAAAAAAAAAAAAGAGGAAAAGGCTGGGCGCGGTGACTCACGCCTGTAATTCCAGCACTTTGGGAAGCCGAGGCCGACGGATCACGAGGTCATGTGATGACATGAGGTCCAGACCAGCCTGGCCAACATGGTGAAACTCAGTCTCTACTAAAAATGCAAAAATTAGCCAGGCGTGGTGGTGCACGCCTGTGATCCCAGCTACTCAGGAGGCTGAAACAGGTGAATTGCTTGAACCTGAGAGGCAGAGGTTGCAGTGAGCCAAGATCAGGCCACTGCACTCCAGCCTGGATGACACAGCAAGACTCTGTCTCAAAAAAGAAAAAAAAAAGAAAGAAAGACAGAAAAAGAAAAAAAGAGGAAAAAAAATCCCTTCCTTCCAAGGATCACTGCCTGAAATTCCTTCCCTTCGCTCTCAAACTGCTCTCTAAGCTTTGTCCAGGCTG
>NW_012104155.1:0-1200 GCF_000951045.1 Mandrillus leucophaeus | reverse complement strand
TTTATTTATTTATTTATTTATTTATTTATTTATTTTTTGAGACGCAGTCTCGCTCTGTCGCCCAGGCTGGAGTGCAGTGGTGCAATCTAGGCTCACTGCAACCTCCGCCTCCCAGGTTCACGCCATTCTCCTGCCTCAGCCTCCCCAGTAGCTGGGACTACAGGTGCCCGCAGCCTCACCCGCGTTTTTGTATTTTTAGTCCAGACGGGGTTTCACCGTGTTAGCCAGGATGGTCTCGATCTCCTGACGTCGTGATCTGCCTGCCTTGGCCTCCCAAAGTGCTGAGATTACAGGCGTGAGCCACCGCGCCGGGCCCAAAATTTCGTTTTTTGATTTTTTATTGTTTAATTTTTTTTTATTTCCATAGGTTATTGGGGAACAGGTGGTGTTTGGTTATATAAGTTATTTGTGATTTGTGAGATTCTGGCGCAGAATTTGTGACATCTCCCCTAGAAAGAAAGAAAAGAAGCAACAGGCTTGGGTATTAAGTTTAAATTCCATATGCGATCCGAGACCGTTTCCTTTCAGCTCCGTCCAGCTTTCCCAGAGCAGTTACCGATGCTTCCTGCAGCAGCCAGTATTTCCCAAACTTACTGGTCATGGGAATAACCCAAGGCACTGGATGGATAAAATGAAAATTCAGATGCCTTGACCCCACCTCTGTGGACTCTGATTCCGGAAGTCTGAGCGGTGGTGTGGGGTAGGGGTGAGGGTGCCCCAGTTACCTGTATAATTGACAAGCGCAGGAGTCTGCAGAGAAACTGGGCTGGGATCGGTCACGGACTGTCCTGCCATCAGGCTTTCGCAGACAATGAGGTTCCCTTTTTCTGGAATTTGCGCTCACCCTACCCGCTCCATGGATAAATTCTTCCTTGTCCTTCAGTGTCCTAATCAGCACCCCGGCCAAATTTCTGTGTCAAAGAATTTCTGTGTCAAGGAATAGGCCAAATTTTAAACTTTTGATGGATGCTGGCAAATTGTCTTCCAAAATGGCTACCATGTCTACCGGTTTACACTTCCACCTTTTTGCTTTACTAAAACTTTTTTTCTCTATTACAAAAATGTTGCATATTAAATAGAGACAGTTTAGAGAATACAGATATGCAAACAAAGGGAATGTGGCCAGGTGCGGTGGCTCACGCCTGTAATCCCAGCACTTTGGGAGACCGAGGCGGGCGGATCGCCTGAGGTCAGGAGTTC
>NW_012104154.1:2144578-2144893 GCF_000951045.1 Mandrillus leucophaeus | reverse complement strand
CCTGATGATGACAGGAAGGTGTCCACTGTGCAGCACTTTGTCATTTGCAAAAAGTGCTTCCATGTCCACCCCTTCATGGGTGTCAGAACCATCTTGTTGGGAGAGCAAACGGGTGGTCTACAGAGGAGTCAGCCATGGCCGAGGTACACAGCTGTCCACGTGGACCTGGAGCCTCCCTGACCTCCGCCCATATCCCGGCAGGCCTTGGTCCCTTCCCCACACCGCCCCCTTATGGGCAATACCGGTTCCAGGCCCCCAGCTTCATTCCCATAGGGAATCTGAGGAGGCCCCAGGTTCCGATTTCCCTCCCAGGAG
>NW_012104154.1:2143969-2144528 GCF_000951045.1 Mandrillus leucophaeus | reverse complement strand
GTGAGAACATGTGGTGTTTGGCTTTCTGTTCCTGTGTTAGTTTGCTGAGGATAATGGCTTCCAGCTTCATCCATGTCCCTGCAAAGGAGATGATCTCATTCTTTTTTATGGGTGTATAGCATTCCATGGTGTATATGTACCACATTTTCTTTATCCAGTCTATCATTGATGGGCATTTGGGTTGGTTCCATGTCTTTGCTACAGTGAACAGTGCTGCAGTGAATATATACATGCATTTATCTTTATAACAGAATGATTTATGTTCCTTTGGGTATATACCCAGTAATGGGATTGCTGGGTCAAATGATGTTTTCTGTTCTAAATCTTTGAGGAATCGCCACAATGTCTCCCACAATGGTTGAACTAATTTACATTCCTGGCAACAGCGTAAAAGCGTTTCTATTTCTCCCCAACCTCACCAGCATCAGTTTTTCTTGACTTTTTAATAATTGCCATTCTGACTAGCATGTGATGGTATCTCATTCTGGTTTTGATTCCCATTTCTCTAACGATCAGTGATGTTGAGCTATTTTCCATATGTTTGTTGGCCACATCTATG
>NW_012104154.1:2130876-2137469 GCF_000951045.1 Mandrillus leucophaeus | reverse complement strand
CTTCTCCCTGGAGTTTCTGTCATTTCTCCGGTTTCTTGCTCTCAGGATGTTGTTTGTTTGCAGTTCTTTCTCTCTTAATACATGCTTGCCCTGCATCAACTCAGACATAGAATGTACATTTTTTATATTTACTGATCGTTGTGAATTTTGATGACGATTTTCATAATTTTTTAAAATTTTAATATTTATTTTTGTGGGCACACGGTAGGTGTATATGTTAATGGGGTATGTGAGATCCATACAGGCCTGCAGTGCATGATAATCACAGCATGGTAAATGGGGTGTCCATCACCTCCAACCTTTTTCCTTTGTGTTACAAACCATCCAATTATACTCTTTATTTTTTTAATGTACAATTAAATTATTATTGACTATAGGCATTCTGTTGCTGTCAAATACTACAAATACTCGGTTTTATTCATTCTTTCTAATTACCTTTTTTATCCATTAACCATCCCCACCTCTCTCGCCCTGTGCCTTCCCAGCCTCTAGTAACCATCCTTCTACTCTGTATCTCCATGAGTTTGACTGTTTACTTTTTAGCTCCCACAAATAAGAGAGAACATGTGATGTTTGTTTGTCTTTCTTTGCCTAATTTCACTTAATGACCTCCAGTTCCATCCATGCTATTGCAAATGATAGGCTCTCACTGTCTTTTATGGCTGAAGAGTGCTCCACTGCGTATGTGCACCACCTTTTCTTTATCCATTCGTTTGTTGATGGACACTAACTAGGTTGCTTTCCAATCTTGGCTATTGTGAACAGTGCTAGAAGGAACATGGGAGTGCAGGTATCCCTTCAATATACTGATTTGCTTTCTTCTGGGTATGTACCCAGCATTGGGGTTGCTGGATCCTATGGTAGCTCTAGTTTTAGTTTTTGAGGAACCTCCAAGCAGTTCTCCATAGAAGTTGTACTGACTCACATTTCCACCAACAGTGTGTGAGGGTTCCCATCACATCCTCGCCAGCATTTGTTATTGCCTGTCTTTTGGATAAAAGCCATTTTAACTGGGTTGAGATAATATCTCATTGTAGTTTTGATTGCCTTTCTCTGATGTCAGTGATGTTAAGCACCTTTTTGTATACCTGTTTGCCATTCATATGTCTTCTTTTGAGAAATGTCTATTCAGATCTTTTGTGTATTTTTAATTTTTTTGTTATTTTATTTTAACTTTCAGGATACATGTGCAGGATGTGCAGATTTGTTACACAGGTAAGTGTGTACCATGGTGGTTTGCTGCATCTATCCACCCATCATCCAGGTATTAAGCCCGGCATGCATTATCTATTTTTTCTGATGCTCTCTCCTGCTTCTGAGTGGCCCCAGAGTGTGTTGTTCCCCTACCTGTGTGCATGTGTTCCTTTGGTCAGCTCTCACTTATAAGTGAGAACATGTGGTGTTTGGCTTTCTGTTCCTGTGTTAGTTTGCTGAGGATAATGGCTTCCAGCTTCATCCATGTCCCTGCAAAGGAGATGATCTCATTCTTTTTTATGGGTGTATAGCATTCCATGGTGTATATGTACCACATTTTCTTTATCCAGTCTATCATTGATGGGCATTTGGGTTGGTTCCATGTCTTTGCTACAGTGAACAGTGCTGCAGTGAATATATACATGCATTTATCTTTATAACAGAATGATTTATGTTCCTTTGGGTATATACCCAGTAATGGGATTGCTGGGTCAAATGATGTTTTCTGTTCTAAATCTTTGAGGAATCGCCACAATGTCTCCCACAATGGTTGAACTAATTTACATTCCTGGCAACAGCGTAAAAGCGTTTCTATTTCTCCCCAACCTCACCAGCATCAGTTTTTCTTGACTTTTTAATAATTGCCATTCTGACTAGCATGTGATGGTATCTCATTCTGGTTTTGATTCCCATTTCTCTAACGATCAGTGATGTTGAGCTATTTTCCATATGTTTGTTGGCCACATCTATGTCTTCTTTTGAGAAGTGTTTGTTCATGTCCTCTGCCCACTTTTTAATGGGGTTGTTTGTTTTCTTCTTGTAAACTTCCTTAAGTTCCTTACAGATTATGGATATTGGACCTTTGTCAGATGGATAGATTGCAAAATTTTTCTCCCATTCTGTAGGTTGCTTGTTCACTCTGATGATAGTTTCTTTTGCTGTGCAGAAGCTCTTTAGTTTAATTAGGTCCCGTTTGTCAATTTTTGCTTTTGTTACAATTGCTTTTGACGATTTCAACATAAAATATTTTCCCATGTCTATGACCTGAATGGTATTGCCTAGATTTTTTCCTAGCGTTTTTATAGTTTTGGCTTTTACATTTAAGACTTTAATTTATCTTGAGTTAGTTTTTTTATAGGGTGTAAGGAAAAGATCCAGTTTCAATTTTCTGTGTATAGCTAGCCAGTTCTCACAACACCATTTATTAAATAGGAAATCCTTTCCCCATTGCTTGTTTTTGTCAGGTTTGTTGTCTTGCTCAGAGATTACACATTGAATTACCATTTGGAGGTCATCCCTCCCCACCTGGAGTGGATCAAAGATAACAGGGGCCAACAGGAGAAAGTTTGAGCCTTGTCAGCTGAATATTGGTGCTGAACAAAGTGACTTGTGTCTGTTTTGTTACATGTATTTTGCTTGGGCTGGGAAGGAAAATATTGACTTGATTCCCAATGAAGCCTGTTGGGCAGCATCTTGCAAAATTGAGAAGCTTTTGCCTATGGTTCCATCAAACAGAAAAGGATGATTTTATTTTGTAATGGGGCTTGGCTCCCATAGCTGTAATACAGTGAGCAGGGTCATCAAAGCTGCTCTGTTCTTCTGAAAGCTGCAGAGAAAGGGAACCCAGAAACCTGGTATGCTGGCAAACAAAAAGGGTAAGAAATTCTTACCAATTCTCTCTCTCTCTTTCTCTCTCTCTCTCTCTCTCTCTCTTTCTCTTCCTCTCTCTCTCTCTCTCCTTCTCCCTCATTGTGTTTGTTGGGGGGTTGGTGAATGCAAATGGTAAACATCACTGTTTGTCTCCTCTGCAAAGGTTTGATTAATAGAAAAAAGGATTTGTGAGACTAGTCTTAGGCTGTAGCAAATCTGGAGCACTTTGTGCTAAGAATTTGTCTTTCTGTTTTGTTCTTTAATGGAGAGAGAGGTATCACAGGAGAGAAGGTGGGCTTAGGACCCCTATAAGCCTGCTTTTTAAGCCAGCCTAGCAGCTGGTAATTTATAAACTTTGCTGGGGGTCCCTGAGACCAGTGCCATATGATGTTTCTCTCTTTTTGCTTTATGTGCTTGAGACCTTAACCTTGTGACCATGTGGGGATACTTTCTCTTGGTCTCTGCCATCCAACCGACAGGAATTTGGGGATTCATGTCATAGCCCTAAAAATTATCTTGAGCAGTTTAAAGTCTTTGCAAGCTCGAAATTGGCTACTCTAGGCTACTTCTGGAAAGAGCAAGAGAACCTGCTGAATGCTCTAATGCAGTAACCAAGGCTTTTGTCTTTTGACAGTGGCTGCCCCTGGTTCAGTTCTTGGCTTTGGAAATGATTCCTTTCTGGTTTGTTATTTGTGTAACTTTGCCATTTTTTGAGGATTTCCCCCCACCCCCCGCCCATGGATAGCATCTGATTTCCTGTCTTGAATTTTCCTTTCTCTGAACTACCCTGGGGAAATTCTAAATCTTGTTTTAAAAAAAAAACAAAAAACTGCTTACCATCTCTTTCAAACGTTTTGTGAGTTCATGGTTAAGTATAACCTTAGTTAAAACTTATTAGTTTCATGTGAGGGGTTACCTGGTATAGAATTCAAAAGCCAGAAATGTTGGCTGTCCTCACTAGAGTCTGGTAATAAGAGATTTTTAAAGATTTTTTTTTAAACAAAAGAGTTCTATGGTTAAAAGCTGCTTAATTAAAAATAGATATCCAGGATTGGGTGCCGTAACCCTGGATATCTGTTTTCATGCCTATAATCTCAGTACTTCAGGAGGCCAAAGCAGGAGGATTGCTTGAGTTCAGGAGTTTGAGACAAGCCTGGAAAACATAGACCAGATCACAAAAATAAATAAATAAATAAAGTATCCAAACAACATCTATGTAAAAAGCCTTTAATATTTTCCTCTTCTTGATTCATGTCTTTCTGGAAAAAGTTTTTTTTCTTCTGAATTGTTTTTCTCCATTTTTTTCTTCTTGCCACTCTTGAAGCCCACATGAGAGAACCTAGATAAATTCTAACAGCCTGGGATTCATAGGGAAAAACAGAGGAGACACCACAGACCCCCATTCTGGGAAAACCCTCCATTTTCCTCATGGAACCCCAGGCACTGAAAGTTGATAGATCTCCCTCGAAATCTAAGTCTCAGTTCAATTTTACATCATGTTAACTGACTTTTTTTTTTAACTTTTGGGTATATCAAAAATTACTTCACATTATGGGAGAGCTTTTAGCCATGGTTTGTAATAGCCATATAGGAAATATACTATAAGGGACTGCTAATGGAAATTAGGAGGGATACTTGGCTCCTTGAATGCTTGGGTCAGAGAAGTGTGCTCTTGTCCACCTAGAAGGTATGAAAACATCCCTACACTGACTGAGAGATGAGAATTCCGTGGGGGATGGGCTGACTACAAAATGGGCTGATTGGCTTTGGTTTGTCTTACAATAGAATACAGGTTAGAGCTGGGCGCGGTGGCTCAAGCCTGTAATCCCAGCACTTTGGGAGGCTGAGACGGGCAGATCACGAGGTCAGGAGATTGAGACCACCCTGGCTAACACAGTGAAACCCCGTCTGTACTAAAAAATACAAAAAACTAGCCAGGTGAGGTGGCGGGCGGCTGAGGCAGGAGAATGGCATGAACCCGGGAGGCGGAGCTTGCAGTGAGATGAGATCTGGCCACTGCACTCCAGCCTAGGCAACAGAGTGAGACTCCATCTCAAAAAAAAAAAAAAAAAAAAAAAGAATGCAGGGTAGAAGTACTACACTAGCTTCTTCTGTACTATTTCCCTCTTTTGGGGGGAATCCTGGATCCCATATAAAGTGGTACCCTTAATTTGGGGGATCTGTTTTGCCTTCCAGCTGTGCCAGCTTATTAGGCCCTAGCAATTGCATGCTTTCCCAGCCCTGTTTTTCACAGGGCTCCAGCCTGAATCCAGTAATCCCATTAGGAAACTTAAGAACTGGCAAATGAAAAACCTTACAACTAGTGGATCCTGTTTGTCTATGTATTTATATATGTTGTGTGTGTGATGTTTACATAAAAGAGCTATAATTAATTGGTTTAAAGAAAAGTAAGTGCTTAAATCAAATATTTTGCCAGATAAATTAAAACTAATGCCCTTTAGTTCACCTAACTTTAGTAATCTTTTGGTGATAAAGACAGATTTAAAAATTATTGGTAAAATAAAAATGTCTTCAAAATTTAGACATGTAGTCTAAATTGGGTCTGATATTAGGTTTGCTAAATGCTTTAAGATCATAAACTACTTCTTTAACTTTTGAAAATTGTTCAATTTACCTAGCTTGGAGTCATTAAATTCTAGATAAGGCCTGGTGACATGTGAAATTAGCCCCCTAGCTATGCAAAGAAGGTTATAAAGGAAAGATATTTTGTATAAGAAAGGATCTTGTATGGTAAATTTTCATCCTAAAGTGAAATGACTGGTTGTTTAAAAAGAGAGATGTTTAGAACAAGTCAGAAAGTCCAAGCATGTAATAAATGGTCTAAGTCATGAAAGGTTTCATGAAAGGGAATTTATGCAAGAAATGTTGTACAATTTAAAGATTATTAGGCTGCCTAAATGCTTCATAAAAATGCCACTATGACTCATAACTATACACTTGCCTGCTTTACTGCTAGGTAAGTGCTGGGTACATGTGGAGTTAGCCACACCCCATAGCTATGCTGGAAAAAGTCAGACTTTACCTGCACTTCTGTCCTGGGTCTGTCGTAAGCTCCACACCTGGTACATAATTAAAATGCCTTACTAACCAGGTTTTTCGCCAAAAATAGAAGTTGCATAGAGTTAACAGTGTAACAGGTATTTGAGGCTGCTGAAGAAAGTTCTACATGCAAGGTGTGTAAGAAAAGGAGAATGTACTTTTGGTAAAAGATTATAAGAAGGCATGGGAATATGGATTTCTTGTCCAAGTTCAGAGGGTTAAAGTATTGTTTTAAGTGAGATTGGAAAAATCTAAAGGTTTAAGCAAGTTGTGAAAGGTTTATAAAAAATTAATTGTAAAAGAGAATCTGTGTGTAAACATATTGGCTGAAGTTAAAGGGGTATTTGTTAGTTTTTCCATAAGTTGAACATTGGAATAAAAGCACAACAGAGTTTTCTTAAAATATGGTTCTGCTCTGTAACAACAACAACAACTAAATTGTAAAGGGTTATAAAAGGCCGGGCACGGTGGCTCATGCCTTTAATCCTAGCACTTTGGGAGGCCGAGGCAGGTGGATCATGAGGTCAGGAGATCGAGACCATCCTGGATAACATGGTGAAATGCTGTCTCTACTAAATATACAAAAAATTAGCCAGGTGTGGTGGCAGGTGCCTGTAGTCCCAGCTACTCGGGAGGCTGAGGCAGGAGAATGGCATGAACCTGGGAGGTGGAGCTTGCAGTGAGCCAAG